>NW_004086246.1:0-35987 GCF_000220395.1 Ichthyophthirius multifiliis | reverse complement strand
CAGTCGTCCCCTAGAGATTAATGAATAAATGTTTGACAATTTAAATCTTTAATAATATTTAATAGAAAAAGAAAACATAAAAAACTATTAATAAGAGTTTGACAAGTATAGTGATTTAAAAAAATAATTTAATTAAGTGAAGCCTTGGGAAAATCAATATTTTAAAAAAATTTTAGAATAATATGTAAAAGTTAAATATTAAGAAGTGGATTCAAGGTTTTCTAAATTTGAAATTGACAATTTTTTAGCTGAAAATATATATGTGTAAGCATATGAATAAAATATAAAAAATAATAATAAATTTAAATTGCCATTAAAGATACTCTATCATCCTTATATTAATTAAGAAGATTATTTATTCATTAACAAAAAAATCAAATAAGGATAAAAATTGTAAATAAATACAACCTTTACATTTTTGTTGGGGCTTACTGTGTTTCTCTACACTAATAAATTTGGAAAAAAAATTAAATAAAATGATAAATAGCTTTTCATTTTTATGGGTTCAGCTCCCATATTTTGTTTAGTAGGTATTCATTTTTTAAATAAAGGTTATTTGAATTATATATTAAAAAAATAAGGATTAGTATAAAAATATATAAAATGATTTAATATTTTTTTTATTATATTTGTATTTTGTTTTAAGAGTTTATATATATATTATTCATTATTTTTAACATTTTAAAAATATATCTTAAACACATTTATATTAAAAAATTATATTTTAAAATAATATGTATTAAATAATTATTTTATCAATAAAAAAGATAAACTTAATAAGTAAATATTATTTTTTTATTTTTTGTTTTAAAGTTAAAATTTTTTGCTTTAGAGACTTTTAATTTTAATTATTTTATTAAATAAAGAAATAAATAAAATTATTTTATTAAATAAAAAAAAAAATTATCACTATATTTTTTTTTAAATAAATATTAAAATAAAGTAATTAATTTTAATAAAAATTACAAAAAATTTAATAAAAATGAAAGCAAATATAATATAATAATAATCGTAAGTAAATTAAAACCAAAATTAAAATATTGATCAAGTAATTATTTTTATTTTAAAGTATTTATTTTATGTTTTTAAATAAAAAAATTACTAATTATTATTATATATATATATAAAACAAACAAAAACAAATAAAAAATTAAAAGAAATCAAATATCATTATTATTTAATTAAAAGGATTAACAATAATAAAATAAAACACCTTAAATTACATTTGATAAAATCATAGGAAATGGTACATTTGGTGTAGTATATTTGGTAAAAAAAAACAAAAAGCAAATAAAAAAAAGAAAAAAACAAAAACAAAAACAAAAAAAAGGCCACGTTAAATGATACTAATGAGAAAGTAGCCATAAAAAAAGTTTTTTAAGATAAAAGATATAAAAACAGAGAATTCGAAATAATAAAAACATTAAATCATTAAAACATAGTAAGATTAAAATAAGCATATTATACACATGGAAATAATGTAAAATAAAAAAATATGCTAAAATAATAATAATGTGTACTTATAAAAAAAAGGAAGACGAAGTTTATTTAAACTTAGTAATGGAATATATACCTGAAACTCTTTCAAACATAATAAGATATTATAGAAAAAGCAAATAATAATTTCCTCCTTTATTACTAAAAGTGTTTTCTTATTAAATGTTTAGAGCTTTGGCTTATTTAAAGGGAATCGGAATTAGTCATAGAGATATTAAACCTTAAAACATTTTAACTGATTCATCTAATTATTTACTTAAAATTTGTGATTTTGGATCTGCAAAAAAACTTGTTAAAGGAGAACCGAATATTGCTTATATTTGTTCTAGATATTATAGAGCACCAGAGCTTATTTTTGGAGCCGAATAATATAATACTTAAATTGATGTGTGGTCTATAGGTAAAATTATTTAAATTTTTAATAGTTTTATTTATTTATTCTATATTTAAAAAAGGAACTGTTATTGCTGAATTAATACTATGTGAACCACTTTTTCCAGGTCAAAATGCAGTAGAATAATTAGTTGAAATTATTAAAATTCTAGGTACACCTTCTAAAGAATAAGTACTTAAAATGAACCCTTAACATAATTAATTTAATTTTGCTTAAATAAAACCAAGTAATTGGTCAAAAGTATATTTTTTTTATATATATAAAAATATAATTAAAATAATATAAAAAAAAAAAAACTAAAGATATTTGCTAAATAAAAACCTGATCCATTACTTATTGATTTAATAAGTAGAATACTTGTTTATGTCCCAAATGAAAGGCCTACACCTCTTGAAGCTCTTTTACACCCATATTTTAATGAGTTAAGATAGTAAAAATTTTATTAGAGTAATACTGGAATGCCTGATTTGTTTAATTTTAAAACTGGTTTTAATTTTTTTTTTTATTATTATTATCATTTTTATTATTTTTTGTTTAGAGGAAGTAAGTACATAATCTTAATTATATAATTAATTAGTTCCTGAATGGTATAAAAACAAATAAAAATATAACTTAAATGAAGATTTTAATTAGTAAAGAACTAGAATGATACTAGTTGATAAAATAAATATATTATATTAGTGTTTTTGAATTATTTTTTCATTAAAATTATTAGTTATTATTGTTAAAAATAGTTTATATCTTACTGTTTTTTTATTTTCTTTATTTTTATTTATTTTATAATTAATTACTTTTATATTATTTATATTTTTTTATAGAAAATGATTAAAATTTTAAAATATATTTTGTATTTTTATTTTAATATATCTATATTTTTTTTTTTAGTAAAATATTTTATTTTATTAAAAATAAAAAAATGAGTGAATATTTATTAGAAAAAGAAATAAATTAAATTATAGAATGTTACTAAAATTAAAAAAAACAATTTTTAATTGATCTTTCTTAAAATTTCGTGATATTTGAAAATATAATATAAATCGAATAGTTAAAAGGATTAATTTATGTATAAAATAAAAAATTAAAAGTTTTAATATAAAAAATAGGTAATTCTTTACAAATAGGCAAAAATATTATTAATAAATATGTAAAATTATGAAATAATATCATAAAAAGAGTTTATAAATGAAAAAAGTTCATTAAAAATATAAATAATAAATGAAAATACATTCATATATTTTACACAAGGTAAACATTAAATAAATAATAATTTAAATATAAAAAAGATTTGATATATTTTTTAAAAATATACGAAAACTAAATTGATATTATATTTACATATAAATTGGAAAAAAAGAATGTACAAATAAATTAAGGAATATGCTCATAACTGCTTGATGAAGAATTTCATATTATATAAATATATGTGGTTACAAATGAATAAAAATTATACCAAATAAATAAAGGTTATTTAGAAACTGACGAAATTATGATTTTAGAATTATAAAATAAAGTCGAAGATATGATTTTTATATAAAATTAACTTATTCTTGTATTAGAAAATGAATTTTTTTTAAATTATTTTTAGTAAGAATGGTGGAAGGAATAGAAAGTCTTTTAAAAAATGAAAGTTTTATAAAATGGAAAAATTATTGAGTTTTTTAAAAATGAATTTTTTTTAATTGAAGAATTTTTTATTTTTAATATAGAGAAAGATCTATATATTATTGATGTTTTGGTAGAAAAATAAGATTTTTTTATTTTTTATGTGAGAATGAAGATAATCTATATATTATTTGGTTAAATTTTGGATAAAAATTATTCGAAGTTTTATTTTTAATTGAAAAAAAGTAATTTTGCTTTGATAAATTAATTAAAATTGAAGAAAAAATTATTCTTTTTGAAAAAAATAATGGAATATTTTTAATTTCTTGTTTAAACTTAGAAAATATTTATGTGAAAAACGAAAAAAAAACGAAAAAATCGAAAATAAAAAATGAAGAAAGAATAATTTAAAAAAATAAAAATAAATAAATAAAAAATATAGAACAAAAAAATATACAAATATAAAAAAAAATAAAATAGAATTTTATAAAAGACTAAAAGTTTATTTATTAATAAAGTTTAGAATTTGATAATATAAAAGAAATTCGAAATAAAAAAAATATATTAAGCAAAATTTTTAAATAAGATATATTTTTATCAAAAAATGAATAAAATTTAGAAACTTTTAAAGGTTTAAAAGTCAATTTTAAAAAAGAATTATGTAGTATTTGTTAAGATTTTTTAAATCAAAAAAAATAAAAAATTATTCTTTTTTTTGCATGTAATCATAAATTTCATTAGGAATGTTTTTAGAATTATTTTTAAAAAGAATAATGTCCAATTTGCCAAAATTATATATATTTTTAATATTTTAAAAATAAATGCTTTTAAATATGAATATAAATTAATATAAAAATATAGGTAAATAATTTTTAAAAATAATATATATATTTAAACATATATATAAATATATATTTATATATTTATATATTTATATATTTTTACAATTTTTTTTTTTATATTTTTTTATAATTATTTAATTATTTTTATACATATTTTTTTTTTAATTTTACATATAAAATTTAAATTTAAAAATGTTTAAATTTTTTTATACAATAAATTAAAATATAAAATATAATGCCTTTTTTTTATTTTTTATGGCCTTTCAATATTTATTTTTTTATTTTATAAAAAAAATTATATGAATGAAAATATATATAATTAAAAATATTTATACATTTCATTTAAATAATCTAATTTTTTTTTTTTTAATTAAAATAAAATAAAAAATATTTAAATTGTTTACTTCTATGTTTTCATTGTAAATAAATGTGACTCTATTTTATAATTTATATCAACTTAACTTGAGTTTTCATTATTAATACTTAGCTTTTCTTTAATTTTTATTAATAAAGTTTTTAAAAAATATTAAATAAACCTGTTTTTATTGTTTATTCATCTTCTTTAATAGGTTCAGTAAATTAAATTATATTCTTTTTATTATGATTAGAATTAGATTTATTCGGAAATTCTTATGATTGTTCATTTTATTTATTATTATTATCATATTCATCTTCTAGAATAGGTTAATTATAGCAAATAATTTGATTTTTTTTGATATTATTTTTGTTTTTATATTCATTAAAGGAAGAATCATTATTCAATTTAATAATTTCATTTTTGATATTTTTTTTAATATTTTAAGGTTATTTGAACTTAATTTTATTTAAATTACTTTCATTAGTAAATAATAATGGAATTTATTTTTTATAATTATAATATCCAAAATTTGAAATAATTTCATTTTTTAAATTTAAAAATTCGCAATGAACTTATTAACTAACTAAAAAATATTTTTTTAAAAAAAATAAAATAAAATAAAATAATTAATTTTATTTTTACAATTTTCTTCTTAATCTTCTTCACATAATTAATTTTAATTATTTGAAACTCCCGTAGATTTAGATTTAATATATTATTTTAATTAAGATTCGGATTTTAAAGCTTTTATTTATTTTGAATAATTCGAGTTTATAGAAATTTCATCTTAGTGAGATATACAAATGTATGACTGATTTACTGAAAAAGAAGACCAATCAAATACAAAATCATTGTTTTAGTTTAGTTCTTGTAATAAACAATCATTTATACTTTACATTATAAGCTAATAGTTCGGTTCTTCATCAAATTAAAGCTAATTAACATATTAAAAATACCATTTAAAAAAACTAGGAAGTCCATAACATAATTCATTTATATCAAAATTTTTTTTTATGCTTCCTATTTTTATTTATTATTCATCAATTCCACATTTTATATTCTGCCAAGGCAAATATCCGTTTATTAAATATATTAATACATAACCCAAACTTTATAAATCGTCTTTTCTTCCCTATTCTAAGCCAAAATGAGGGGCTATTGCTGCATATCTATATGTTCCGATAAATTAATAACATTCTATTTTTATTTTTTTTAATTAAATATAGTTTTTTTAAACAATAAAAATAATTATATGATTTTTTTTTTAAAAAATTACCTTTAAATGGAATATGGGTTAATGCATTTGTTTCTGTTTTTGCATATTTATATTATTTAGAAGTACCAAAATCAACTAAAAATATCTTATTTCTATTTATTCCTGTACCTAATAATATATTTTCGGGTTTCAAATCTCTATGTAAATAACCTTTTTAATGAATTTGCTCTAAAATAGATATCAATTATAAGGCAACCATTAATACTGTTTTGCAGGAAAATCTTCCGCCGCATTTTTTTAATATATAACTTAAATCTTTACCTAACATTGGCATTGTAAAATAAGGATACTCATTAATTTCGGTATCAAAATCTAATATTACAGGTATTCCTTGTAAACCTTGTAATACTAATAAAACTTTTATTTCGTTTTCTAAATTTGATTATTTATGATATTAACGTGGTTATTTATCTATTTTTATTGCTACGGTTTGATGTTGGATATGACTATATGCTAAATATACAAATCCAAAAGAACCTTATGATAGTAATTTTTTAATTAAGAATTTATCACAAGGTAGATATTAGGACATTTTTTATTTATATTATATTATTTTTATTTTATTTTTTTCTTAGCTTTTTGTTTTTATAAAAATTGTAAATATAAAGTAATAATATATATTATTATTTATGTCAATTGTTTATTTATTTATTTATATTTGTGATTTTTTCTCTCCATAAAATATTTATTATTTTGTATTAAATTTTATGTTTTCTATAATCATTTTTTTTTTTTATAAAAAAATAATTTAAAATATTGACTTTTTATATATAGGTAACTAACGTTAAAATATTTATAACACGTAATAATATATTTAAATAGGGTATTATGAATTATGGAAAGTGATATAATATTAATGCTGATTACATACTTTATTATAATATGAAATTAATATTATATATTTTGAATTTTTGATTCAATTTTGTTTTAAAAACTTTGTATATAATTATTTGTAAAAAATAAAAAATTTTAATTATTTATTAGGAGATTTATTTTTATAGAAAAATTAATTTATATTAATTAAATAAAAAAATGTTAGATAATTTTAAAAATAGATTAGTTAATATTATATCTCCATAAATAAATTCAAATTAAAAATTTATTTTAAAGATTTTATATAATAGTAAATAATAGTTTCAGTTTTTTATTTTCAATTAAGTCATTTTATAGATATTTGTATAAATTTTAACTTTGAAAATAAATAAAAACTTAATTTTTATAATAAAGATAATTTCATTTAGAATTTTCTAAAATAAAATAATTTCTTTTGGAAATAAATTATTTTTCCTCTAATAAAAATAAATTTTATCACTTTTTATAATTTTAAACTAATAATTAAGAATTTATTTTTATATTGTTCATATATATTTTTTTTAAAAAAAAATAAAAATATAAAATATAATTTTTTTTTAAAATAATAAAGAAAATATTAAAAGTTTAAAAAAAATAAGAAAAAAAATTTAATAGTAAAAAAGAATAACAAATTAAAATACATATATTTTAATATAAACAAAATATACAAAAAATATATAAAAAACAATAAGTTTAAATATATATATAAAAATAAAATAAAACTCATTTTCTTTTATAAGGTAAAGGAGTCATAAATTTTTTACCAGGCTCAACAATTCTTTCTGACTTCATTCTTCTTTGCATATTTTCGAATTCATCTTCTTATTATTTTTATAATCTTAATTCAGTTTATTTAGTTTTAGCCTCTTCAATTTACTATTCAAGTAAATTATTACACTAGCTTTCCAATTCATTTCTATCTCTTCTATTTCCATAATATTCTTTTACACTAAAAAACATTGGTCCAAGTTCGGCTAACCAATTAGGATCTACTATTGTAACACAATTCATATATTCTTTTGTGGTCATAATAAGTTCATGATACACAACAAAATCAGGGGCATGTCCAAGTGTAAAAAGAGCGCTAGAAGGATGAACTCGGCAAGGCATAGCAGTTCTAAGATTAGTATATTCTCCTATAGACTTAATTTTAGCCGCATTAGTGAAATAAGCCGAACAAATAGCTTTTCTAACAATGTCATAATTATACTCACAAGTAGACATCCTAAGGTTTTACTATTTGGCTATATCTTTTAATTAAGAACGTACCTCGCGTACTTTTCTTAAAGTTTTTACCTGAATAAAATGTTCGTTACACCACTAAGCAGAATACTCATTTTTCTTCCATTATTCAAATACATTTAAATATGTTAAATGATCACTTTCAGGAATCAAAAGTTTATCTCTAGCAGCGTCGCTTTCTTCTTCTCGTCCTTTTGGTCTATAGAAAATTGAAGGGACACTCAACATACTTACTATAGTGAGGATTTCTTCCATACAACCTAGTTCATCAGCGGAAATAATCATTTTAGTTAATGGAGGATCTAGAGGAAATTAGGCCATTTTTCTACCTAAAGCGGTTATTTATCCTAGTTCGTCTAAACAACCGAGAAGCCATAGTTAATACATGGAGTTTAGTATAGTTTCTTAAGGAGGGGGGTCCATGAAATCGAATTCTAATAAATTATCTATATTAAGAGATTTTAAGAGTAAGACTACATTACTTAAGTTTGTTCTTTAAATTTCAGGAACACTGTTTTCTAACATATCGCTTCTAAAATTTGAATCTGAATATAATCTATAGCATATTCCAGGGCCAGTCCTACCTGCTCGACCTGATCTTTAGTTTGCGTTAGCTTAGGAAATAGGAGTTATTTATAATGCATCCATACCTACTTTTGGATTATAGACTTTTAGTTTACAATATCCAGTATCAATAACGTATTTGACACCATCTAGTGTTAAAGATGTTTCGGCTATATTAGTGGCTATTATGCATTTCCTTTTTTCGGATTTATAGAATATTTTTGCCTGATCATCAGTTCTTAATTATGAATAAATTGGTAATATATCTAAAGAAGGAATAGTTTCCATTTTCTCGATTCTCTCGGCTAATAATAGACAAGAGGTTTCTATATCTTCTTGACCTGTCATAAATATTAGTATGTCTCCAGGAGGTTCTTATATGTGAACTTATAAGGCTTTTTTAACGGCTTTATCTACGTAGTCTTCTACTGCGTTTTTCTCGAATCTTATGCTTACGGGAAATGTCCTCCCTGGAATGTTAAAAATGGGGGCTTCGCCAAAAAAACTACTGAACTTATCAGCATTCATTGTCGCAGATGTGATTATTATTTTAATGTCTCGTCTTCTTTATGCCACTTTTTTCAAAATACCGAACAAAACATCAGTATTAAGGGACCTTTCATGAGCTTCATCCATAACTAAACAAGAATAAATTTCCAAATCAGCATCATTTAAGCTTTCTCTTAATAAAACACCATCCGTCATGTATTTAATAATAGTTTATTTGGATGTGTTGTCCTCGAATCTAATTGAATAACCAACCTATTTACCTAATTAACAACCGAATTCATGTGCAACTCTATTCGCGACGGAAACTGCCGCTACTCTTCTGGGTTAAGTACAGCCAATGATGCCATATTTAGAATATCCGGCTTCATATAAATACTAAGTTAGTTAAGTAGTTTTTCCAGAACCGGTTTCTCCCACAATTATTATAACTCGATTTTCTTAGATGATTTTTAATAATTCCTCTCTCACAGAATAAACAGGAAGAAATTCTCTTTGTTATTTTATTGTTTTTGTTCTCGAAAACTCACTTGAGCCTCCTGTTTTAATCTCGTTTTGTAAGGCTTGAGCATACTAAGATGATTTTTTATAGTCTAAGTCACCTTCTTCATTTAATTCTTCTTATTAATTATTAGTATTTTAGTCTTCACTTTATTTCTTTATGCCGATTAAATTACCTATTCTAGAACCGGCTAACTCCCAAAATCTTTGTCTGTTTCTGTTTCGGTCTGTTTTTTCCCTTTAAGCTTTTAATACACCAGAGCCTTTTTTCGCTATTATGGCCATTTATGAGTTTTCGTCCTTTACAATGGATATTCCTTCAAGTTATTTCGTATAAATATTTTTCCCATCTAAAAATGGAGGCTTTATGTCATGAACGAGAACTGTGACTCTGTTTTGACTATCTTCATCAAAATCAAATGAAACTTCTTTTGTTTTAAAAATTCCAGAAGCTACTAGTCGATTGAAATCCCATTTATCATTTTCGATGTTTTTGTCGTTTTATTTTGCGTTTTGACGTCTTTGGTTTACTATGTCCATTTATTATTCCATTAGTCGGAATTTGTTTTGGTCTCCTATAAATATATCTTCTTCTGGTTCGTCAATTTAATTGCCGTTTTCATCTTGGTCGTACCAGTAACGATCTGCTTTGTTTTATATTTCTTCCCATTCTAATTATGAGTATTCGTCTTTGGGGTTAAATATTGTCTTTTCAGCATTTTGTTTGTAATAAGGGGTTTCTGATTGATACTTTTTGGGAGGCATAGGGGTCTTTTTTGTTAATGTAGCACCTACGGAACCCATAAATAGGGTAGGACCAGTTGTTATTGAATGCTGGTTTGTAGGACGACGAGATTAGGAATGTTGAGTACGGGAATATGACGAATTTGTATTTGTTGTTTAATACTTTTTTTCTCGAGAACGAGAACGGCTTCTATTTTTTTAAGATTGTCTTTGGGATGATCTTGGGGAAGGAGATCGGTGATCTTTTTTTCCCATATTTTTATATATTTTTTTTTTGCTTTTTTATTTTTATTTGCGTCTATATATTAATGTTTATTATTTTTAAATTATAATATGTATATAATTAGTATATTTATGCGTATTTTTTTTATAATAAATAAATAATATTTTATTTTATTAATTTTATTAAAAGATTTTATATTTATAGATAGCTTATATAATTTATGTAATATTTAAAGTATATTTTTTGTTTTGTTTAATATATTTTAGATTCCAATAAACTTATAAATAATAAATACTATTGTTGTGTTTATATCTATATTAAATTTTGATTTTAACTAGGTATTTAATTAATTTTTTTTTTTTTTTAATAAATGTTATTAATTATTAAACAATAAAAATTTTTAAAAAAATACTATCAAAATTATTTTATAAAAATAAATATATATTATATATAATTTTAAAATTATTTAAAAAAAAAATGTAAAAAAATAAAAGAGAACTTGAAAAAGATGCTTAAGGAAACACAATAATGAGTAAAAAAAACCTAAAAATAATATGCGAGAATAACGAGTTATATGAACATCCAGATCTAAACGAAAAAATATATCTTAACCACAAAGGTTTTTACAAAATTGAGAATTTAGAAGAATATAATAATTTGAAGGCAATATGGTTAAATAATAATGGAATATCAAAAATAATAAATTTATAAAATCAATAAAAATTAGTATCATTATTTTTAAATAATAATCATATATCAAAAATCGAAAATTTAGAATATCTTTAAAATTTATAAATAATAAATTTATCAAATAATCAAATATAAAAAATAGAGAATCTTGGTGGCTTGAAAAACCTATAAAATATAAATATTTCATATAATATTTGTTAAACTTATGATGATTTGAAAGGACTTTTAGATTGTCTTACTTTAACAAATATTGATCTTTCTCATAATTAAATTATATGCGATGATAAAATTATAGGTAATAAAAAATATATAAATATATATATATATATAAATATATATATTTTATTATTATATATATATATATATATTTTTAAATAGATGATTTATTTATTAAAATGAGGAATTTATTATGTTTATATTTAAAAAATAATCCTTGTGTCAGAGAATTTAAAAATTATAGAAAAAGATTAGTTGGCAATATGTGTTAGTTGAAATATTTAGATGATAGACCCGTATTTATTGATGAAAGAAGATTGTGTGAAGCTTGGGTTAGGGAAGGAAAAGATGGGGAAATGACTGAAAGAAGAAACATATTGAAAGAAAGAGATTAGAAAAATGAAAGAAATTTTTAAGAAATACTTTAAATGTAAAAAGAAATAAAAGAAAAAAGAACCGAAATAATTTTAAAGGCAAAAGAAGAAAGCGAGAAAGAAATATAAAAAATAAGACAATCCATAGAAAAATGTTATTAAGATAATAAGCCTTTAGAATATATTAAATTACTTGAAGGTGATATTGATAATGAATTAGCAAAAATTGAAGATTTAATGAATAATTTTGATAAGATAAACGTAAATGAACATAAGCCTTATGTTTATTTTAGTACTATGAAGAGTTAGGAAGATGGTGAAATAATTATTTTTAATAAAACTGAATAAGAAAAGGAAATTATAAAAAATAAATACATAACTAACCCTAATGTCTAAAAAACTAAAACTAAAGATGAATTGGATGAAGAAAAAAGACTGGAAAGATTAAAATAATATGATGATGAAGAAGAAGAAAAATAAATTAAATTAGAATAAAAAATATAAGAGGAAGAAAAAGAAGATGAAATGGAAAAATTAAAAACTCAATTTATTGATTATTCCACTTAATGGAAAACTTTTAGTCTTAAAGATAAAGAAAAACAAGAGAAAGACAAAGAAAACAAAATGCTCTTTTATCCCGATGATCAATAAATGGATATTGAAGCTTTAAAAAAAGTATGGATATCAGAATTTGATGAACTTTTAGAGAATCTTTTAGTCAAATATATGTTCGATTTTGATAAAGCAACTTTAAAATTTAATAGAATAGCGAATTAGGCTACTGTTAAGAATAATTTTGGTTTTACTTTTTAGCCGTTTTCAGTTGAAAATATTAGAAAAATGTGGACTTATATAGAAGTTTAAAAATTCAGAAATATCAAAAAAGAAAATTTTGTATAGAAAAATTAAGATAAAAATTAAATATAGAAAATATAGAAAGTTCATAAAAAAGAAGAAATTAAATAAGAAAAAAAAGAGAAAATATATCTAATATAGATCTAGAAGATATAGATTGAAAGAAATATATATATATATACATATACATATATATATTTTTATATATATTTATATATTTATATATATATACATTATAAAAGTAATATAAATTAATTATTATAATATGATTTCAATTGCTCTTTAAATTATATTAAGTTTAATTTTCTTCTTTGCTTTCTTCAATTAACTCTAATATATCATTATGTAGTTTTTCTCCTTTTGTTTCTCTAAAAAGCGCTATTATAAATATAGTTGGTATATTTATAACTCCTGTAAAAAATAAAGCTTAAAATCCCCACTTTTCAGCTAAATTTACTATATAAGGTGCCAATGAAGACCCTGCGACTCCTATAGACATTTATAAACCAACTCCTAGTGATCTTACTGTTGTAGGATAAAGTTCTTCTATAAAAACAGCTGAGATCCCCATAATAAGGCAGTTAAATATTCTTATTAATAATGCAAAAATAATAGCAAAGGGACTTTTTTTATCAAAGAAGTAAAGGAGAATTGACAAACAAATTATAATTAGAAAAAAAATAAAAGTATATAATTTCCTTCTTAATTTAGAAACAAAAAGATTACACATTAAATAAGAAAATAACTCCCCACTTCCAATTATTAAAGAGTTTATATATATATTATTTCCTAAGTTTTAAATAGAAAATTAGGTCGAATAATAGACTATTTAGGCACTAAACATAACTATACATGACGCAAAAGTCTAATTTCGTAAACTTTTGTATTTAAAAAGGTCTAAATAAGTATAAATTCTGCTTTTTTCAATATATTCGTGGTCTTTTAGGTTATATATATCATCTTAGATTGGTTTTTGGTTATTTTTTTCAGCTATAAGGTTTAATGCTTTGAAGACTTTTTATTTTTTTTTGTAAGAAGAAATCTAGGACTTTCTACGAGGTAAAAATTGAAGAAAAAAATTAATACAGAAGGTATAGAAAGAACAAAATAAAATATATTACGCCAGTTTTTTATTGAAAAGCAAACTCCGACTAGACAAAGCTCAAAAATAGCCCAACTCATAAGTAAAAAAGTGGAAGCTTTTTCCCTAAAAGACTTCCCACTTTATTCATTTACGATTACTAAGTTTAAATTATTACAAGGAACTAAACCAAATCCGGCTAAAAAAAACATTATTATCAATTAAAAAATGTTATAAGAAAATGATATGCCTAATATGCCTATTGAAGATATCAACCAGGCTATTAAAAGTGCAAATTTACGGCCTTTCCAGTCTGCAATGAAGGAAAAAAGAATATTTCCAATTATAGGACCCCAAAAAATGGCTGATTAGGCCATGTTTCGTAAATGACTGTTATCACAGTATAATTTAAAATCCAATGTTATTGTTTTATATTCAGAATATTTTATTATTTAATCAATGCAACCTCCTGTATTTTCGGTACAGATTTGATTGTTTGAACATATAAATTCTGGATCAGGAAAATAAAAAGTAGGACCAAGGAATATAAATATTGAGATAAACCATTGCATGAAAAATATTATCATAAATATTTTTTGGTATCTACCACTGTTTCCTACTTTTTATAATGCTTCTTCTATTGATAGAGTAACTTTCATTTTTTTTTGTTATTTATTTATTTTATACTCTTAATTTATATTAATTTGATTTTTTTGTTTAATTAAAACATAAAATAAACTAAAATAAATATATATATAAATATAAAAAGTAAATAATTAATATAATATAATAATATTAAGTTATTAATATAATCTAAAAATATAAATATTATAATAATAAAATTAGTTCAATATCCATTATTATTTTTTTAAGAGAATATTTTTTAATAAAAAGATTTTTTTTAGAATTCCTATTCTTTTTTTTCCAAAATAAAGCATTTATCCAATAAAGATTAATAATCTAACTATTTTATTTTATTTTAATAATCCAAAATAATTTTTTTAGCATTTTCAAAATCATTTAATTAAAGAAAAGACTCAATTAATCTCACCAAATTTTTTAATTAAATATTTTAAAGGATTCTTTTTTAAGACAGGAAACTTTTACAATCTTCGAATTTTTTTTGATGAAATAAACACAAAGCCAGATTCCCGGCATATTTCTGTAAAAGTTCTTCTTGTATTATTCCTTGTTCACTTTTTTTTAAGCAAACCATCCTTTAAAAAGCATTTTTAAAATAAGTCTCAGCTTATTAGAATTACTTTTATCCATATAACTCCTTACCTTAAGTATTTATATCTTCACATACCTACTAAACTTAAATAAATGTATTTTCATTACTTTTTAATAAAATGCATTCTAAAACTTCTACTTTTATCCAAATAAAGTCTTATAAATCGTATGCATGGTATCTTCTTCCAACCCAAAACCAGCAAATTTCTTTTTCTTTCATTGAATAGAGAATTTTTAGCCATTTTTCATTTAATTATTTTCCTTAGAGCTTTATTTTTAGTAGTTCCTTAGATACTCTATGTTTATTTAAAAGCTCTCCATCTTCAGCTCTTTCTTCAAATCTTATTTTTACATTCTTACACCAGGCTTTATTTATGTGTTTTTTCGTAATATCATTTTATGATTCTTTGAAGTATTTTTTTAGTTAATCACATAATTCGTTTACTTTGTATTCTTTTAGGAAATTCATGTTTAGAATTAGTATATTGCAAGAAGGTATATTATCGATTGGTTTTTGTTCAATTTTAATCACGTTTTCACTTATTTAAGTACATTCCATTAATTCTGTTGGGTTTGGTAAATGGAATTTTATTTAGTCTTTTGTCTTAACAGCAAATTCTTCGGTAAGATTAAGGTCATTTTAAGACATTTATTTTTATTATATTTTTTTTTTTTAGAATATAAGAATTAATTGTTATTTTTGAAATAATTTACTAATATATTATATTAGATATGTGATATTACTGATAAAATACTAATAAAAATTAATATAAAAAGAAACATGAAATATCAAAAATTATATATTCTTATTTTAAAATATTTATTTTTAAAAAATAATTAATTTTTATATATATATTTATTATATAAAAAGAATTAAAAATAAAAAATTTAATAATCGCTTATATTTATATATATTTTAAAAATGATTTTTATGTATAAATCATTTGTTTTTGTTTTAAAAAAAACTATAAAATTTATTAAGTTAAAGTTATTTTATATTTAAATATATTTTCAAAGAGATATTTCATCATATTCTTTCATTTCTTATTAATTTAAAATTTCATTATTATTATCCTTTAATTACTCATCTTCAAATAAATCATCTTCATAACAATTTTTGTTATTCAAATATTTATCTTCTTCTTCATCATAACTTTTATTTAAATCAACTTCTTCATCAACTTTTTAATTTTTATTTAAATTTTAATTATGACTTTTATTTAAATCTTCATCTTTTTTGTTTTTTTAATCTTATTAAAGATTCTCAGTTTTGTTTGATTTATCTTTTTCTTGTTATTAATTATATAGTAAGTTTTCTTCTTATTTTATATTATTTATTGGTTAAATTTATTATGAATTTTCTTATTATTTTTTTTATTAGTCTTCTCTGATTTCTTTTTGATTAGTTTCTTATTATTATTTAGAATCTATTTCATTTAATATTTCTATTAACTCATGTCGATTTTAAATAAAAGATTCTTTTTTTTCTTATCTAAATTGATTAAAATCTTCTGATTTTTTTATTTCTTAAACTTCTTTTTTTTCTTAAACTTCTTTTTTTTCTTAGATTTCTTTTTTTTCTTAGATTTCTTTTTTTTCTTAGATTTCTTTTTTGGCCTGAATTTCTTTTTTTTCCTAAATTTCTTTTTTGGCCTGAATTTCATTTTTGGCCTGAATTTCATTTTTTTCTTAAACTTCTTTTTTTTCTTAACTTTCTTTTTTTTCTTAAACTTCTTTTTTTTCTTAGATTTCTTTTTTTTCTTAGATTTCTTTTTTTTCTTAAACTTCTTTTTTTTCTTAGACTTCTTTTTTTTCTTAACTTTCTTTTTTTTCATTTTAATCTTATATTTTATATTGAACCTTTAGATTTTTTAGTTCTATTTATTATTAATTTTTTTTTTCTTGTTTTTCATTTTTATTTTCTTCTACATTTTTATGTTTTTCTTATATATTTTGATATTATTGTTGTTCTTATTTTGCTTATTAAATATTAATTTGTTATTGGATATTTTCTTTAACTTTTTGATGGTTTTATTATAATTAATCATTAGATTTTTTTTCTTCTTTTACTTCATTTTTTTCATTTTAATTTTAATTTTATTTACTATTAAAACTTTAATTTAAATTATTATTAAAATTTTCCTTTTAAATTTGCGTTTTTACTTATTGAATTTCAATTTTTTTCTATTAATTATCATCTATTTTTAATTTAATTATTTCATCTTTTTTTTCTTAATTAGAGACTTCTAGTTTTTATTGATTATTTTCTTTATCTATTTATTATTATTTTTCTTTCATTTCTTATTATTATATATTACATTTTTTAACACTTTCATTTTTTTCGTTATTACTTTCTTTTTTTATAGAATTTTCTTTATAAGGACTTTCATAGTCTGTTTCTTCATGTATAACCTACATAACTTAATTTTAATTGACTTTATTTTCACTACTTTCATCCACATTTTTCCTAAGTCCATTACTAAATTCTTAAAGAACGTATTCTAAATTTAAAAAGTTAACATTTTGATTAATTTAATATGAAACTTAATAAATATATTCAATTTAATTAGAATCTAAATGATTATCAAGATTATTTATAATTTATTCAAAATTATATTTAGGAATATTTTTTAAATTATAAATTTCTAAATTTTAAATAATTATATCTTAATTATCTTTAAAATACTTTAAAAAATATTAATTTATGTAAATAAATATATATTATAAATAAAAAAAAAAAACTTAAACAATTTCACTATGTAATAATGGATTTTATTAAAAAGAATATATTTCATATTATCCAATTATTCTTCTTAATAAATTCTTTATTGTGGAAATTTTGTTATGATAATTATTAGGGCTCCTAAAAAAATTATCTTCTTTACAATTAATACCATCATCAATTAAATAAAGACATATTCGTTTTAAATCTTCGTCATTTGTTATACAAAAAGGTTCACTTTTATTATTAAAAAAAAATATATATATAAATATAGACAGATATATATATGTATATTTAAATACAAATATATACTTTAAAATATATAAAAATATATTTATATATTAATTTATATGTATATAAAAATTTATAATTATATAAATATTATAATTTTAATTTAATCTTTATTACTTCATTAATATTTATTTCATTTCATCATAAGTAGCTGTTTATATTTATTATTTTTCTTTGTTATATAAATACTTTTTATATTTTATTTTTATATAAGAAATTAAATATTACATTTTCTAATTAATTATAGCTTATTTTTTTATATCTTAGTTTATATTTTAACTCCTTACTTATTTATTAAAATTCTGTTAATACAATATTTGATTTTTTATGTTAAAATAATAATCCTTATCTAGGTGAACCTATCATATTAATAATTTATTAATCATGTCTATTAAATGGTATTTCAGAAGTATCATTAGCTATAATACTCTTTTTATAATAATATAAGAAAGTAAATATATATATAAAATAAAAATATATGTATTTATATAAAAATAAATATATAAATGTATAAATCTATAAATTTATAAATCTATAAATCTATAAATTTATATACAAATAAATATATATGTATATATATATATTTATATATATATATTTATATTTATTTATATGTGAATTTGTATATACATTGTTTCCTTTTTCATGATTTTTTTTTTAATTCAACTTCTTACTATTTTAATAATATTGATCGTATTTTTCTTTTAAATCGTCATATAAATATTATAATTTTTCATATTTAATTTTATAGAAATCTTTTTCTTTAATTTATAAATTTATTTTTTCTTGAAATTCTTAAAAATTTTCTTTTATTTTTTATTCTAGTTCATTAATCTTTTTTTCTTTTAACTGAACTATTGTTTTTTAATTATTACATTCTGTAATTTTTTTCTCAAATTCTATTTTTAATTGATTTTCGCTTAAATTTATATATTTTTTTTAATTATGTTATTATATGTCTTTGTATTAATCTAATTCTTTATCCTTTATATATAAATATAATTTATTTTTAATTCAAATATTATAGTTTTATTTTTTTATTACTTTATCATTTAATAATTTTTTATATGTTGTTTTTTCCTTTACTAATCTTTAAAGTTATCTTTCCATTTCTTTTAATTATTTCTATATAAATAATAATTATTTTAATTTAAAATGTAGTTTTTGTATTTTATATTTTTCTAGATTACATCTTTTGTTTCTAATTAATCTTAAATTTAATTATTTAATTCTTATATTTATTTATTCTAACTTTTCACATTTACAAACTAATTTAATTAACTTAAGTATTTCTCTTCAATCGATATATTATTTTCATTTCTATTTTTTTGTTAAAAAAAAAAAAAAATTCAATATAATATAAAATAACTAATATATATGCTTTTTATACTCTTCTTTTTTAAGATTTAAAGATTATTAAAGCATTCTTTTTAATCTTATAGTTTCATCCATATAAGATTTTAGTTCAACCTATTTTTTTTTTATTTATAATCTATATATTAAATAAAATATTTATTTTTATTTACTTCCAATTCTGATATTTTGGTTAACTTAACATTTCTTTTGAATTAATTCATTTATTTTTCTTTTGTATTTAATTCAACATTTAATTCTTGTACTTATTTTTTTAAATTCGGGATTATACAACTCTTTTTATATTTTTTTTATTAAATTAATATATATTTTACTTCTGTTTAGGCTTATATTTATGATGTATTTTTATTTTATTTTTAAAGAGTATTATCTTATATATATTATTATTATTTTCTTACTTTCTTAATTTCTTCCTATATATATTTATTAAAATTAATAATATATATTTTAATATAATTTAAATATATATAAAAAAATCAAAAAAACTAAATAAAAACCTATAATCCCCAATTAGTAGCTTTTAGTTTATAATTTTCATTTTTTAATCTATTAACCATATTTTTTGTTATAATTAAATCTTCATATAATCTTTCTTTATCAAAAACAATTTATTTGGGAATAGTTTTCGAATAATCTTTTGCTTAAAATTCAATCATTTATTTTCTTTTGTTTTTTTTAGATAAAATAATGTATTTTTTATATATAAATTTACTTTAATTAGATACTAGGCATTTTTTCGCTTTTTTATAATTATGATTAAGAATTGCATGCAAATCCGAGTTCTTACTAAGTATTTTTATTATAATTCATACTTACTTTTCTTATATTTTTTTGTTATAAATATTTTTATTTTGTTTAATTATAAGTTACTTAAAATTTTAAGTAGTATTACTAAAAACAGAATGCATTTCATTATTATTATTATTGATATCATTAAGTTATGAATACAATAGTGATTTTTTATTTATATCTGATTCAGAATTTTCAGCTTATTAACCTTAAATATAATGACGTTTATTTTAAAAAGATGTTGAAGGGCGAATATGTTCTGACATTTTTTATTATTATTATTATTTTTGTTTTTGTTTTGATTATATATTTTCAATTTTTTTTTTTTTTAAAAATATAAAACTTCTTAATTTTATAATAAATATTAATATTTAAAAAGTATTTTGAAAAACAATTTCATTTTAAAATAAAAAATTTATTCATTTATTTTTTAATTAAGAAGTAAATAAGTAATATATTAATATTATATTCATAATATTAATTTATATAGCTAATATATATAAAAATTTATATTATACTTTGATTTTTAATTATTAAGTTTTTATTTTAAATTAAGTATATATTATGTTATGTAAATTTAATTACTTTTTTTAATATACATAATTAATAGTTTTATATGTAAAATAACAATTTTTTTATTTATAAATTTAAAAAATGTAATTATTTTAAAGTATTTTTATTATAGAATATTACATAAATAAAAACAACGAAATTCAAAGATGTTTCTTTTGCAATTTATTATTTAAAAGCATTCAATTAAAAATCTCAGTTTTCGTAAAAAATTAAATAAATTTTAAAACAATACTTAATTTTGTAAACCTTAATTAATTTTAAATAATTTTAAGTTTTTTTTTATATATTATTTATTAAATTCATAAAATGAATATTAACATAAAAATATTAGATATTAATTAATTTAAAAAACTCTAAAAAATATATTTTCGAATATATAATGCTGTGAAAACATATATATTAATAATTTAATAATTTTAATATAAGTAATTTATCGATTAAGTGTTTTTTTTTAATAAAAAAACATAAGAATAAGTAATATTTTATTTTTTTTATCCTTAATAGACTTTAGTTTCTAAAAAAAAAATTTTTTTTTATAATTATTAATAAATTTAGCTTTAAAAATATAAAGATTTCTTCTTCTTTTATTTAATTTTTAGTAATTTTTTTTTTTTTTTAAATTTAATTTTTTTAATTTAATTTATAAATATAATTATTGTTCTCTATAATTTCTATTATAAATAAATTTATTGAACTAAGATAAGAGAATATTTTAATATAGTTAAAATTAATTAATTTTATTTAAATAAAAATACCTAATATCAACTCCCTTTAAATATTGAATAAAAGGCGTGCTAGTAAAATTTAAATCAAATTTTACCTTAAATATAGTCAAGTTCAGATTTTAATTAGAAGCATTAAACTAAATAAAAAAAAATATATTTTTTATAAAATAATTTTTTATAAAGATATTATAAATTTTTTTTATAATTTTTATAGTTTTCTATTTATAAAAATAAATTATATTTTTAAAAAAGTATTCAAATCTAAATACTTGTTGTAAAAAAATATTTATATTTAAATAAATAATAGTATTATATAATTTCTATTCATTAAAATTCATGATATTAAGCATTAGATAATATTATAAATATAATTATATATTTAAAACTTTACTTTTTTTTTTTTCTTTAGAAACGATTGTTTTTTATGCTCATTTTACTAGTCTGAATCTTTGTTTCTTTAGTATTTTTAAAGATTATTTAGTTACAATATTTGTCATTATACACATTTTTATGAATTATAGTTAGATTTTTCTATTAAAACGGCTTATATATAATTATTTATTATATTAATTAAATTAATATATAAATAAAAGGTTTTTTAGATATTTTTATGTTTTTAGGTTTATAAAAGATATAAAAAATAAAAGTTAATTATATATAAAAAAAATTAATGCTTTTTATATTTATTAAATTAAAAAAAAAATATTACAATTTCTTAAGATATATTTAATTAAAAGTTAAATTTATATAAGGCATTTTAAGTCTTCTTTTTTTAAAGAAAATAAAAAATTAAAACTATAAGCTTATATTTTTAATTTTTTTATATAATAAATATTTTTTTTAAAAAAAAAATTTCTATTTTTAAAGGTAAATAAATTTATTTATTTTAATAAAAATTTTATAGTAAATCGCACTATTTATTTATAATATATATTTTATACTTTAATAAAAATTACTATTAAATATTTATTTTTAAATAAAAACACTTATATAATTTAAAGTATTTTAAATATATATGTTAAACCTAAAATAAAATATAATTTTTTTGAATAAATTTATTTACATTTTTTTATATTCAAAATATTATAATATATCATTTTTTTTTTGTTTAAATAAATAATATTTTTTATTTATTTTTATTTTAAATAAAAATTCAATAAAATTATTTATTTAAAATAATAATTTAAAGGATTAAATTTATATTATTATAAATAAAAAATTTGAAATATTTTTATATTAATATTTATAGCATATCATATTACTCAATATTTTAATTTATTTTCTTCTTTAAAAATAAACATTATTTAAAAATATATTTTACAAAGAAAAAAAAAAAAGAAAAAAAATACTATAATAAATAAATTATTTTTATTTTTAAATCTGCTTATATATAAAATGAACTAACATATTGATAAAAACAATAGTTTTTTGTAAAAAATAGATATATTTGGCGCTTAAGTATAACTACTATTTAATAAAAGTCCAAAACATAGAACTAAATTAGGAGGATTAGTAACTATATTTATATACACATTTCTAGTATTTGAAATATATTTAATATCTAAATAAATATATTATTCAGATAATCCAAGAGTGATAACATAAACTAATTTTGTTCAAGTTCCTGAAATATATGAATTAAATCCTTAAGTATTTAATTTTGCAATTGGAATACAAAATTTCTAATCTAAACATTTTTTTGATGAAAGTATATATACTATTGAGGCTTATAAAAAACACATTTAAAAGAAATATAATAATGAGTCAGGAGTTTATGAAACGTAATTTCTTAGTGATTAAATAAAACTAGTAAGGTGTACAAAAGAACATTTTTAAGCTAAAGGTTCTTAATAATATTTCTTATAATTAAAATACACTGATTTATATTGTTTTGATTTGTCAGAAAAAAATTTAGCTATAGAGGGAGAGTTTAGTGCTTAAAAATATTAAGGAATATAAATATTAGTAAAAACAAATAGCAAGGCTAATTAAAATGATATTAATTAAAAATTATAAAACTCAAGACTTGCAGCTTATTATACAGATTATGTAGTTTAATTGACTAATAAATATGAGCCTTTTTAAGCAGTTGGTAAATAATCTTTTTGGGTCTCTGGACCTGAATTTTTAAAAAGCTTAAATCTTTCTTTTAGGAATACTTATTTGGACTCTGATTTCGGATTTATTTAAAATGATATATATAAATAAAGAATTCTTTAATTTAGTTTTGATAGAGAATAAGTAGTTCCTAAAACTGAAAATTTAATGTATGAATTGTATATTTCTTTTGAAAAAAATAAAGAAAACTATTATTATAGAAGTTATTAAAAAATAGATTATTTTTTATCTGTTTTAGGAGGTATTTATAATGTACTTATATATGTTGGAGGCTTTATTTGTAGACCTTATTCTATATTGGATTTATAAAGGAATATTTTAAATGGGATTTTTAGTTTTGGGTCTTAAGAAGAAAAATAAGATAATAATACATAATAAACTAATAGAAAATAGAAAAGGTTTTTTCAAAATTCAAAAAATAGTATTATTTTAAATCAAAACTCAGTACGGAAAAAATATAAATCAGAAATAAATATTAATAAAAAATCTGATTTTAAATCATTTTAATCTAAATAATCAGTTTGGTTTTCTTTTTTAAGAAAAAAAAATGGAGAAAATGAGGGAAAATAAATGAAATATTAATAAGAAATAAATTAATTATTTAAGACGAATTTTAAAGAAATATAAATTAAATTTTTCGATTAAATATTAAATTATTTTAAGTATTTTAAATGTTGTAAAACTAAAAAATAAAAAATTATGGACTATAGTATGTCGAAATTATATAATTTTATTGACATATTTTATATTGTAAATAAATTGATTGAAATTGAAAAGCTTAAATATTTGCTTTTAGATAAAAATTAAAAAAAACTATTTGAATATATACCAAAACCAATTATTAATTAATAAACAATTCAAAAGTTAGATTTTGATCAATAAATAGGAATTTTATTTGAGGATAAAAGAAGTATAGTAACTAAAGTGAATGAAGCTTAAGATGCTTTTAATGAAATTTATAAAAATAAAAAAAAAAAAAGCCATATTGATATTAAATTAATGGAAATGCTAGATTCTAATATTTTCAGAAAATTTGAATAAGATTAAATGATTACTTTTAAAACAATATCATAAGATAAAGAAAATAAAGAATTCAAATCTAAATAATCTAATGCCGAAGATGAACAATTTTAATAATAAGATTAATAACTAGTTATTAATTAAGAGGTTTCGCCTACTCATTTAGATTTAGCTATTAACCCTATAAAATATAAAAAATATTTTCATTCTAATGATATTAATAATATGAATTAAAATAATGGATATAGTGTGTAAAGTTTAAGCTAATAAGTTAATAATTAATAGTAATTAATTTTAGAGTAAAATAATTAAAGATTATAATGATAAATTAAACTTTTCTTTTTTTTTTATTAAATTTTTAAAGCTATTATTTTAAAAATATTTTAATATTTTTTTTTTTTTTTAAATTATTTAATTATTATAAAAAATAAAAAATATTATTTTATTTATGTTTTTTATTTTTTTAATTTTTTTGTATTATATAAGAATTATTTTGTATATAAATTATAATATATATATTATTTATAAATTATTAATTTTTAATAAAATTAAAATATATATTAATATGATTATTTTTAAATATTTATAATATATTTATTTTTAATAATATTATTTTGTTTTTAAAAAATTATTATTCTTAATATATTTTTATATTTAAAACAATCTTTAAATTACAGTTCTTTAAAATTTAATTAGTAAAATGAAATATTATTATCAGTATTAAAAATAAATATACTATAAAAAATAAATATAAATAATTATAATTAATAATATATAAATTAAATAATAAATATAACTATATTAATATTTAATACATAATATATTAGATTTTTTTTTTTTTTAATAAATTAAATTTATTATTTTGTAATAATCAATAATTTTAAAAAAACTATTAATAAATATTTATTTATAAAAAATTATAAATAAATTTAATTTTTTATTTAAAAAAACCAATATTATTTTTTTTGAAATTTAAAACTCTTTTTCAGAATTAATTTTTAAATATCAAATAGTAATCTCAAATAATTAATATTATTTATTAATATGAGAAAAAAAACTATAATCACTCTAAATAAAAATTAAATTTTTAATTTAATCTATTTTTCTATTGTTATAGCTATACTTATATTTATTATTATATAATAGTCATATTTTATATATTTTTTTTTTTTTAAATCATAAAGTCTTTCTATATTATAAGAAAAAAAAAATATATATATATATTTTTTTGTATTTTTTAAATAGATAATATAAATGAATTTATTATTTTATATTTAAATAAAAAGCAAATTTAAATATACTAAAAACTACTATTTAATTAATTTTTATTAATTACAAATACTAATTATAAATTTTATATTTTTTATAATAAAAATTAATATTTTTTATAATAAATATTGATATTTTTTGCACACTCTTAGATTTAATAAAAGCATAAAATATGTTTTGAAAGGAAGAATATTTTATCTTTTTAAATATTTAATTTTTTAATATATTTATAACCCCACTTAAAAATACCAATGTTTTCAGTTAAATAAATTTTAGTTTAATGTCCTGAGAAAAATTTGATTTTCCTTAAATATTTTCGTTTGTAATAATAGGCTTATATTTCTAAATACTATTCATTTTACAAATTAAGAAATTTATACTATTGAGGTTTGGAGAAAAAAATTCAATTAATTAAAAAGTGATTATTAATTAAAATTACTTGGTAAAAAAATAAATTTAGTTTAATTTCTAATAAACCATTTTTAAGTAAAAGAGGAGGAGGAGGGGGGGGGAGGAGGAGTATAAAAGTATTTTTATTAATTACTACATAAGAAGTTATTTTACTTTTAATTTATCTGAAAAAGACAATAAGACAAAAGGTAAATTTAGTGCCTAAAAACATTAATGAGTGTAATTATTTTAATAAGTAAATGAAAATTCTGCGTATAATGTTATCAATAATTAAATTTAAAGTTATGTGCTAGCAGTTTATTTTATAGACTATATTATTTAATTAAAATATAAGGACAATGAATGCCTTTTAATATGTTTGAAAATACTATTTTGAACTTCTCGGCCATAGTTTTTAAAATATATTAATTAATAATTCAGAATTACTTATTTGAATATTATAATGGGATTTTTTAAAAAGAATAAAAAATAAAGAATAATTTCATATAGATAGAGAATAAATTAATAGTATAACATAAAATAAAATGAAGAAATTATTTTTTATTAAATTTCGAAAAAAAAAAAAAAATATATTATTAAAAGGAATATTATAAAATAAATTATTTTTGTTTCTATTTTTTAGGAGGAATTTAGAACTTTTATTTTATTTAGAGTCCTTTGTTTTTAAAGCGGTATTCTATTTTAGATTTTTAAGGAAATGTTTTTAAATAGGAATTTTAGATTTGGGAATAAAGGAAAAATAAATGGAAACAAAAAATAATAAAAAAAAGCATTAAAGTTTTAAAAAACCGCATTATTTTAAATTAAAGTTATTTAAAGAAAAAACAAAATAATTCTAATTATAAAAACTAATATA
Organism: Ichthyophthirius multifiliis; assembly: GCF_000220395.1. NCBI lineage: Eukaryota > Ciliophora > Oligohymenophorea > Hymenostomatida > Ichthyophthirius > Ichthyophthirius multifiliis. The sequence goes on along the minus strand of NW_004086246.1, from coordinate 8,788 downwards.
AATGAATAAAAATAGACGATATATAATAATACTCTTTAATATAAGGGCTTATTTATATTCGATAATCTTTATTGAAAATACTTTTTTCTATTAATACTAAAAATAAATTAAATGTAAGAATATTAATGCTTTTAATTATAATATTATTCTATTAGTAATAATTTTTAAAGAAATTTAAATTATAATATAGGATTATATCATAAATTATTTCTTTTTTAAAAATACTGAAATAAGAATATATAATTTTAATATATTGAAGTTATATAATTTTATTTATATAGTGAATAAATTATTAAATATAATAAATATATTAATATATAACATATATATAATTATTTCTATTATAATTTTTTATAATATATTTTTGTTTTGTTTATATATATATTCATATTTTTTTATATATATACATACTTATATTATTTATTTTGTATATTAGAAATAAAAATAAAAATATTAATAGTATTTTTATTATTTAATTATAATAATTTTTTAATTTAAAAATAAAATAAAATATTTTTATTATAAATATAATTTTATTTTAATTTTATATAAAAGCATTATATAATGCTTTTTTCATAATATTAATTTATAACGAAATTAAATTAATATATATAAAAAAAAAAATAACTTAAATAAATTATATAAATACATTATATTTTTCAATTTTTATTTTATCATTCATAAGAAAAAAAAAATATATATATATAAATTATAAAAAATATTTACTCTTTATTAATTAAAATAACTCTCCTTCATATTTTTATTTTATTATTTTATTTTTACATTTTAAAAGTAATACATTCAAATATTTAACATTAATTCATAAAAAATATTCAGATTAAAAATGATATTATAATTTAAAAACTAATAAAAAAATATAATTTAATAAGAAATTATTTATATAATAAATATATAAGTAATATTAAACAATAATAAGTAAAACTAAAATTTATAAATAAAATATATTTTAATTTTATCTTTTACTTCAAATTATATATTAATATAAATATAAATTTTATTATTATTATATCTTTTAAATTTATATTTGTTCCAATTTTTTTTAAATATAATTTATTTACATATTTTATTTTTTTTAATATAATTTATATTTATTTTAATTTATTATATCAGATTATATATCCTTTTTAAATAAGAAAAATTAAAATAAAAGAGGCATTATAATAATCAACTATATAATGCATCATATAATAAAATAAAAAAATATATATAATTTAAATATTTATATATAATTAAAAAAAATAACAAAAAATTATAGTTTCATAATTTCTCAACATTAATTTAAAAGAAAAAAGCAATAATAATATGCAACCATCCCAAATAATTCCTTTATAAACATAATCTCCTATCGATAATAGTTAATATATCTAAATAAATTAATAAAAGTTTCCTACTTAAATGAATTAATAAAATTAACATAATATCCAAAAGCGTCTCCGTTAAAAATAAATAAAAGTAAAAGATGTAAAACACTAACGTTTGATTCCACAAGAAAACGCCCGAAATCTAGACATAGAAGGTGGATATTAATCTATATTATTTAGTTTGGGAAAATGTTTAGGCTTTTTTGGTTAATGGTGTCCTTGCTGTAGTAATCCATTTTAGACAGTATAAAAGTCAAATAAAGCCATATTTGAGAGATTTGGGAAGTATGTAAAAACAGTAGAAGAAGGCTATCATTTTGTAAATCCATGTACTGATAACTTAATTGTGATGGATGTAAGGACTTAGACCATTGATTTGTCAAAATAATGGGCTATTACTAAAGATAATATCATGATTGTTATTGATGGGGTTGTTTATTATAAAATTAATGATTGTAGATAGGCACATTATTCGATTTTTGATATAAAAACTTCGGTTTCGGAAATATGTATTAGTTCTTTAAGAAGTATTGTGGGACATTTCAGTTTTTAGTAATTATTAGATAATAGAAGGTAAATGTAAGAGTAAGTTGAAGATTTTGTATATATGCATGTAGAAGAATGGGGAATAGAAATTGAATAAATTATTATTAAAGATATTACTATGGAATAAAATTTAGCTAGTTAATTAGAAGTAGCGACTAAAGAAAGAAGATTAGCGAAAGCAAAAATTCTAAACGCAAAAGTAGATGTAGAATCTGCAAAACAATAAAGATTAGCAGCTGATTATATGGATTCAAAAGCTGCGATGTAAATTAGATATTTAAATACTCTGGAAAAAATTGCTACTAAAAGCAAAATTGTTTATTTATCAGAATGATTAATAATTTATATTTTTTTGAAATAAAATTTATATAAATATTGCTTTTTAATATTTTTTATATATATAAAAATTAATTATTTGAAAGAAATAAAAAAATTTTATGTATTTATATATTTAAGTATATTTTTTAAAAAAAATATAATGTTTTTTTTATAAAAAATTAATTATTTATATATATTAAAATAATAAATAAAAAAACAATATATAAATTATATATATATATATATATATTTAATATGTATATTTTCTTATTAATTATTGTTTATTTTAATTAAATTATAATAAGATTATTTAATTATACATTTTAAATTAATTTTATAAATATGCATTATCATTTTTCTTACTTTTAAGCAAATAGCAAATATTTTCATTTTAATATCTACATTAGTATTATAAATAATCTAATTAGTATTTAATATTAGTATTTTGGAATAATATTATAACGAGATTTTAGATTAATGAAGATAGCTTTTATTATCATTAACATTATCATTAATTTTAATTTATTATTAGTCATGAATACATTAATAATTAAATTTTATTATTATTATTATTATTATTATTATTATTATTATTATTATTATTATTATTATTATTATTGCTATTATTATTTTCTAATTTTTATTAGGATTATATATTTTATTTCTCAATATGTTTTTAATAATATATTTTGTATGTATTATTCTATTTGTAATTTTATATTTTATGTTTCTAAGCATTTTTTTTTTTTAAATAGCTTTTTTATTTTTATTTTTATTTATATATTTTTATTTTGAACTTTAAATTATTTCCCATTAATCTTTGAAAACAACTTATATTACCTTATTTGAAAATCTATATATTATATTGCATTTTTTGTTTTAATACATTTTTTTACAACAATTGAATTATTTTTTAATTTGCATGTTTTTTCTGTCAAATTATTGTATTATTATAAATAGATTTATAAATGAATTTATAAAATTACTTTCTTAACTTCTTTTTGATATTTTTTATTTTGTTAAGTTTTTTATGTCATATTTATCTTCTATTCTTTTTTCTATATATTAGAATATATTTTAATTCTTGTTAAATTATATTTTTGTTGAATCGTTATAAAATAAGCCATATAATCCAGATGATAATATATATACAAGTCCTTATTTTGATGAATAATCAACATATTTTTTGACCAAAACTTCCTATTTATTTATATTTTGTATAAATTATTTTTATTTAATAAAAAATTGAATTTTCTCAAAAATTAGTATATTTATTATTATTTTCTTAAAATTCTTAAAAGTTAGTGTTTTTTTCTTTAAAATTGACTAATTTTTCTTAAAGATTAATATTTTTTTCCTAAAAATATGTTTTATCTGATTTTGTGCGGTTTTATTTACTTTCTATTTTTTTAAATTACTTATACAATTTAGGTTTCGATTTCGATTTTCGTTCTATATTTTTTCTTGTGATAAAGAAACATAAATATTATTTTTATATTATTACTTTAATAAATTTTAAATATTATATAAAATTATAAGTTCGAAATATAGGATTTCCTGTTGAGTTTTAACCTTTTAGAACAGGATCAGTATTATTGAATTATTTTTATTTAGGATAATTACTTACTCTAATTTAATTTTATGTAAATTAATTAATATAAGAAGACGAAAGGGAATATGCAAGGATACTCAATGGTAATAAAATAGGTATATTGGAGTAGATTTTTAAAAAATTATGATTATATGTTTCATCTAAGAAGAGTCTTTTTGAAGGTTAAGTTACAAGAATCTTTGAAATGAGATTTTTAGCTTATTCTTATAAGCGACTTTTATATTATTACTTTTGCCGCTATTTTTCTTTTTTGTGTAAACATGTATAAATTCTTAACATTTTGCGAATCTTCCCTTTTTTTATTATTATTAAATTTTATATTAAATTTCTATGTTTGATATATTTAGATATACTTTGCCATAAAAATCTTCCTTTTATATATCTGCTTTTAACTTCTTAATCTTTTGTATATTCTTCTATTATTTTTACAGTATTTAGTAATTATTATATAATATTTATTTTATTATAGTTTCTAGTTTCTTGTTTCTAGATTCTAGATTTTTATATTTATTTTTTAATATAACCTTCAACTGTAGAATTTTTTATTATTAGTAGTAGTCATTTATTTTAGTGAAATTTTATTTTTATTCAAAAAAAATAATATTTAAATTAGAAAAAAAAAAAATCTGAATTTTTTTTTAATGTTTAATCATATATTCAAATGTTATTAATGTATTATATATTTTACAATAATTAATTAAAATAAATAAAAACAATTTTTATAAACGTATCAATATTTTACTGAGACATAAAATAATAACAACTGCTTTTTTAATTTAAATATAATAAATGCAATTTTAATTAAAAAAAAATTATTTTTTATTTTTATTATAAATAAATAATAAAAAATATTGATTGGCCTTTATATAAAAAAATTAATAAAATATAATTTTAATTTTAATAGTCTTATATATGTAAATTTTTTTAAAAAAAATATTTATTTAGTATCAATAAAATGGAATAGATTTTTTTTAAAAAAATGAAACTTTACTTTAATTAATAATATTACTTTATTAAAAAATATAAAATTATAATACTATATTTATATTATAAATCTAAAAGTTTTTATTTTTAAATATTATTTTTTATATTAACTTATAATATTTTTATAATTTTATATAATTAAAAAATAAAAAATTTAAATTAAAATATATTTATATATATTGTTTATAAACTTTCTATGCTTTAAGCACTTTTTTAAATAGACTTAATACACTTTATTTAATAATTTATATATATTATTTATTTTTGTCTTTTTTTTTTTATTTACTATTATATTAATCTGTTTTACTTATTACTTTGTATCTTTTAATTATATTTATTTTAATCTAATATAGTTTCTTAAATAAAAAAAATATTAATAAATAAAAAAAAAAAGTTAAATTTATTCATATAATATATAATCAATATTTTAAAAAATTATTTAATACAGAAAAAGGTTTGTTTATTAATATTAAAATAAAATATAAAATAAATGAATTAAAATTGTATAAATAAATACACATTATAATTTAAAAATAAATAAGTTGAATAATCTTATGAAGTAATAGATGTTAATAAAGTAAATATATATTTATAAAAAATTTTAATAGTATATAAAAAAAAAAAATATATAAATTAATTTTTTTTAAAAAAGAAATTCCTATTTCATTAAATAATTTTTTTGTACAATTTAGGATATTCATCATTTATAATATTTGAGAAAGGTTTTAGTTTAATTATATTGATTTTTATTTTCGCCTATTTTTTAATAATGTTATATACTTTCTTTAGAAAATAAACTTTGAAATATTCTAATTTAATAATTATTATTGGATCTACAACATCTTATTTACTTTACTTTTTTGAAAACTAAGATAATATTACATAAACTAGTAAATTTATTAATGCTTAGGTAAAGTATAAAAAATTAAATTTATAAAATATATAAAACTGCAAAATTATTTGATTTAAAATAAATTATTTTATAAAACTAAATAAAAACAAAAGCAGTATTCTAATTTTTATAAAATATTATATTTATTAATAAAAATAAAAAAAGATACGGCTGGAAAAAATGATAAAAAATTTATTATATATTTAAAATATTAATATACAATTATAAAAAATTAATATAAATACATATATAAATATATATAAATATATATAAATATATAAAAATATATATAAATATATATAAATATATATAAATATATTCTATAATAATATATAAATTTATATATTTTATATATATTTTTATATATATAATCTTTAATATAAATAATATAGAGAATTATTTGCTTATATCTTTCAAACAGTTAATCTTTTATTTTAGATAGTATTTCAGTAATTATTAGTTAGACATTAATAATAGTTTTTTTTTAACTGGAATATTGTTTAATTATTGATAGTATATTAATTTTATTCATTGTGATATTTTTTAAATATTTATAGAATAAATCAGAAAGAATATCATATTTTTAATAAACATTTATAAAATAATGGTATTATAATATCGATAAACTTTTCTAAAATAATTTAATTATTACAAAATATGAAAATAAATCTGGTTAAATTTTTTAAAAGGTATTTTTTAAAAAATATATATATACTATAAAAATATTTTTATTTTTTTCATAATAAAGAGTCTAATTATTAGGCAAGAAAATATGGAATTCACTTAAAACATGAATTTTTTAATTAATTTCTTTCAAATTTAAAAATAGATACAAAAAATTCAAAGATAAGCAATATTTAATTAGAAAAACATAAAAATTCTCTTAAAGAATATTTATTAATAAAGCATACGAATACTAATTTAAATAAGAAAAAACTAATGTCTAATAAATATGATGAAAATACTTCTATTTATGGCAAAGAAGAAACTTCTTATGATATCTTATACGCTAATTTATATAAAGATAATGAAAAAACTGATAAAATTTTTAAAATAAATTCTGGCATTGTAAATTTAGATGAATAGTATATAGTTTTATCTATGTAGGATGTTTCTAATGAAAATAACTATTTGAAGTTAAAAAATAAATAAAAGAAAGTAGATACTGTATAAATAAAAGGAATAAATGAAATTAGAACAAAAATTAGTTAATTAATATAATTTATTAAGACTAATAATATTCCAGATTAATACGATTATTAGAAAAAAAGTTCAATAAAGAAATAAATAAATTTTTCTATTTAAAGCGATATTTTGATTCTTACTGAAAAAAATAGTGAAAAATATATTAGGTAAAATAGTGAAAAATATAGTTGGAAAAATAAAAAAATAGTGAAAAAAATAATGAAAAAAATAGTGAAAAAAATAGTGATAAAAATAGTGATAAATTAAGTGATAAAAAATTAGATTAAAGTACTTTATTTTATTTTTATTAAAATAAAGATAAAATATAATAAAAAAGGTGAATCTGAAATAATTGATAGCTTATATAAAAAAACTTGCATTACTTATTTAAGTTGGATGTTGAATAATTCATATACATTACTTGATTATTTAATGAGTTTTAATTATAAATAAAATAAATATATGTAGATGTAATGTCAAAAGATATAATTGGGATATATTTTAGATTAATTAATAGATTTATTTGATAATTTAAATATTAATTATTATGACTTGGAAATAAAATCAATTGTTATAAATACAGATGTTAAGAGACTAAAATATATACTAATTTCATTAATTAGTGGATTTTTTTCAAATAAAATAGATAAATAATAATAATAAATTAATTTAAATGTAAAATTGTAAAATAAAAATCTTTATACTTCTGTAGAATTCGAAATATGTAAAAATTTTGTAGAAAAAATAAAAAACCAAAGCTTTATTAGTTTTTAATAAAATATTAATGGAAATTATGATTAATAATTCGTAAATTCGGAATTGGAAAACATTTAAATCAATATTTCAAAAATAGGGCCTTAAAAACTTGAATTGGATTCTTTTTAAGAAAAGTTTGTGTTTGAAATTTTCTAAGATCTTTAATTACTAAATAAACCTTAGAATTCTGTTGATGAAAGTAAAAGACTTCTTAAAACTAATATGTCACCAACTAATAAACATGAAAATAAATACAATAATAAAACTTTAACTTAAAAAGTTTATCATACTAAATTTATTACTATAAGTTTTTTATTTTCTTTATTTTTTAAATTATAATTTTATTTTATTTTAACAAAAAAAAAATATAAAGAAGAAATTGATAATAATGTTAATGAAGAAATATTTGGAATCTTTAAAAAAAGTACTAAAAATTCAAGCTAATATTTGGATTATTTTAAAACTAATAGCTATACATAATATTGATTATTTTTTTAATTAATTTTAAACTCACTTCAGAAATAAAGAACAATATATATATATATATATATATATATTATATATCTATATATAATAAATTATTTTTAATTATTTTAATTTTTTTTAATTTAAAAAAAATAAATAAATTTTCATGTAAAAATTTTAAATTTTAAACCTTAAAATTTAATGAAAATAAGTTTTTTAAAATTTAAAATTATTCCAATTATAAAGAGTCTATTTTATCAATAAATTTTACTCAATAAAATATATATGTGCACAAGTACAATAAAAAAATAAGCTTTTTTAATTTTTTAATTTCAAAATTGTTATTATGGTTACATTTTCTAAAAATTTTTATTAAAAAAAATTGAAATTTATTTTTTAAGTATATTTTAATTATTTATTATTATATAAAAATATTATCTAGTATTTATTTAAATATATGCCTGCCTGCTTTTATAAATAATAATAATTTCTAAAATAAAATTAATTTTACCATTACTAATAGAATAAAATTAAGCTCTCATCTTTTAGTATATTTTTTAAATTTAAAATAGAAGTAAATATAATATTAAATATAATTAGATTTAAAATTTAGAACTTATTATTTAATATCATATTTATTCAAATTTG
>NW_004086247.1:0-10654 GCF_000220395.1 Ichthyophthirius multifiliis | reverse complement strand
AAAGAGTATATTTATCATGAGTTTTGCATTAACATATAAATTATCAAATTTTATTCTAGTTATTAGATTAATATAAAAGTATGCTATCTTAAGAAATTATTTACCTTAAATATTTTAATTGCAAATACAAAATATACATACTTTTATCTTAATATTAACATACTAAATATTTAATACAAGAAACACCGTCAGTTCATTCTTAACATTCATCTATACATTCATTAGCATAAATTATAAAATCTCTTATGCCTAAAGATTCATTATCAGGAGCTTCATTCAAGTAATTAGTAAATGTATGTTTAATTTTCTAATATCTAGTTTAAAATGAAAATTTCGCAGTTATTAGTCTTTCACCCGTTGGTTATCCAAAAGAATATACATTCCATCAATTTTTTTTAACACTATGTGCAAACTATTCATTTATTTTAGCAATCAATAGCTCCTTTATTTCCTATTTATCAATCAATATATATGAAAATTTAACTAAATAACTATATAAAGATTTAGTTGATTAAATATTATTTCTTATAATAAATTTATTTCCGCATATATTATATTCTCCTAAAAGATATATGGTATCACATATATAAATATAAGTAATACTAATAATTCCAGTAATTTCAATACCACAATCTTCAATATTGTTTATATTAAAATTACCGAATAAACATTTTTTTAGCAATAATTTTTTTTAAAAAAAAAACTAATAAAAAGGATTTAATTTTAATATTAAATAATTTTTTTGTACATGATTAATTTAATATTCATCATTTATATTATATTAAATTCAAAATAACATTAATATAAATAAAAATTTATTAAAAATATATATATTGAATTAAATGTATAAAAATATGATGTATTAATATATTAATAAAATAATTATTATAAATAAATATAAATATAAATATAAATTTAAATTTTATATTTATTATTTTAATAATTTTTTTTAAAAAAAATATATTATTTATGCATATTTTTAATATAATTATATTTAATTTTTTTTTGTAAAAAACAATTAATATTTATTTTAATCTCATAATATATTTTTCTTTTATAAAAAAATAATTATAAATTAATGTATATATTTTAAAAATTATTTAATTTAAATTATTTTTTTATTTTTAAATAATTTATAAGATAATATAATAAACATTTTAAAAAATATAAAAAGTATATAAATGATATACATATATATATATATTTCTATATTATTTATTAAATTTTAACAATAATAAATTATTATTTATAATTTTATTTGTTTATAATTATTTAATTTAATATAATCTTATCATTAATGAATAAATTTTTTAAATAATTTATTATCTTAATTTTTTTTTATTTCTATAAATATAACAATTAAAAATTATCTTCTATATAAAAGAAAATTATATTAGTTTTAATTAAGGATATAATAAAAAATATCTTAAAGAATTTTATTTTTGTTAAAAATTGTTAATTAATTTTTTTTTTTTTAATATTTAATTTTTATTTATATTATTATTTATCAATTAAAATTTAAATATTTAATTTTAATAAAAATATATATAAAATTAAGCAAATAAAATATTAAAGTTATCAATTTTAATATTTTTTTTATATATATTCATTAAAAAATTTTCTAAATTAAGAATATTAAATAGCTTCATTTTAATCCAATAGCATTCTTTATTGATTATATTAGGAACATATTAAATAAATAGTTTATATTTAATAAATACAGAAACAATTTAATAAACAAAAATATCAAAAAAATTACTAAAAAATAAAAAGGCAACCAATCATTGTATTTCTTATAAAATTTATTTTAAATACTAACACAAATAATGTAAAAACAAAATATGACAATAGAAATGAAAATGAGATAAATTAAATATTTATATATTCTTTTGTTCAATTTATAGATACTTTCTATTATAATGATGAATAAGTTAATACTTAATAATAATAACGAATTATCTAATATTAATAATACAGTTTTTAAATCATAGAATACAATAGAATTAACAGTAATAAGAATAACATATTTTACATATTATTAAGTTATTCTAAAAGGTCTACTTAAAAATTAATCAAAAAGAATAAATATTTAAACTAATTCATGTAGATAAATAAATTAAACAATTTTACTTATTTATAAAAAATTTTACAAAATAATAGATTCATTAAATTAATTATAGATAGATATTTTATTATTTATTTGTGATAAAGAGCTAAAACTTTATCGTTTTTATTATTCTGATTAATTAATTTTAGACTGAACTTTTTTAACTTATTTTCCACTATCCTTTGTTTTTTCTTCATATTTATTATTATTTTTAACATTTTTATTTATTTATTAGTTTTATTAATTTTACAATTGATTAAAACTTGATTATTATTTTTTTCTTTTAACTAAACTATTTTTTTAAAGTTTAGCCTAATTATTTTCCGAATCTTAAATTTTATCATAATTGTTTTCAGGTTATATTTCATCTCCTAAATTACTTTATTATAAACCATTTCTACCATATTTTTAAGAAGATAATTTACTAATTTTACGTTTAATAAATGTTTCTATTTTATCTTCTGTTATTAATTAATCACCTCTTTTTTACTAATTTTCAGCTATTGGCTTATTATTATTATTATTTTCTATTGTATGAGATTTATTTTTTAATGGTAATATCTTTTATATTTTCCCTTCTAATTTTTCAGATTATACCTATTTTAAGATCAAAGAACCTAATAAATTGTTTTATTATGTATCATTTTTATTTTTTACTATAATATTTTATTATTATAATTAATCTAAAACTTAAGTTTCAAACTACTAATTACTCTAGCTAAATTCTTTATTTTTTAAAAAATTAGCTTAAGAATCTATAAAAAATTAAATAAAAAAAATATGTATAGATTAATAATAAATATATATATATATAATTTTATTGTTGAATTTATTTATTTATATTTGTTTATAATTTTGTTAAACTATAAGTTTTTTTTTTTTCAATTAGTGATTTTATAATATTATTTAAAAAAAAATTATTTAAATATATAAAATAATATTTTGCTTCTATAAATAATATTTGCTTTAAAAAATACTTATTTATTAATCGAGAGTTTTCAATAGATTTTAATTTTATATTTGAAAAATTTATTCATCTTTTTTTATTATATTAGCTATTTAAATATTTCGTTCTTCATCATTTATATTCTTATTAAAAATAATTTCTGTGATCTAATATCTTTTTATTGTGCTTTATTACATTCTTTAGTATTGAATATTATCAATTTATTATAAATATATAAATAGCATCACATAAATTATTGTAGCAGCAACTAAAATCCATACAGAAGCATACAAATACCAATCATTTATACGAGTAACTTTAAATATTCCATTTATATCATTAACAAGAGTTTATTTTCCTTGAGTTTTGCATTAACATATAAATTATTAAATTTTATTTTAGTTATTAGTATAATATAAAATTATACAATCTTTAGAAATCCATTTGCCTTAAATATTTTAAATGCAAATATAATCTCCAACATTATTTACAGCTTAAGATAAATTATAAATGTTGAATAAAAGAATATTAATTTTTATTTATTATTAATTATATTTAAAAGTTATTGTCTTTTCATTTATGCTAAAAGGATGGTTTGAGTAAGGAAAGTTTTCATCATAATTTATTACAGAAGAAGGATATTCTAAATAATTTACATAGTATTATAGATTTTCTTAATTTTTTTCTATATTTATACTATCATATTATGCATTTGAAAATAATTTCAAATATTTTTCATTTAAAATCTTATATGTTATTGTTTGTGTAGAAATTATATTTAGAACATTTATAGGATTCTCGTTTGAAATCAAAAACACATTTAAAGTTTACGATATCATTTTCATTATTTACATGTATTATTTATCTAATAATGAGTTTTATTTATGATAAAATGATTCTCTATCAACTTAATAAATATTTTAAATTATTTTTGCCTACAATATAAGAACTTATACTGATTAAAAAGATTTTTAATATTATGTTGTGTCAGAAATTTCTATATTTTTAATTATTATTTATTAATCAGTTATTATTAATTCAATATTATTAATAAAATGTTGGATTTTACTAAATAATTATTATGCTATTTGATTGAGAAAGTTACCAAATATCAAATTTAATGTTATTTGTGTCTATAAAAAATACTCAATAGAGTTAGTTTATTATTAAAAATATTTTTACAAATTTAGAACTTCATTTAAAATATCAATATATAATTATATAAATTAAACATCTGTTTGCAATGCTAGAACATTCACATGATTAATTATATCATAAGTAATCATATTATAATAAGTAATCTTATATTCATTTAAATTATTTTATTAAATTTAAGTAAACCAATTATTTATAAATGTGTAATAAGAAGAACTGTCTTAACTATATTGGCTTACTGTTATTTATTAAGTTATATTTCTTATTCCTCCTTTTGAATCTTATATTATTGCCATAATTAAAGACGCGCCAAAAGGTAAAACAGTTTTAATATTATTATTTGGTGAGAAATCAGATAATAAATGTCTATGAATATATTAAGCATTTAATAATTCATTATTATAATCATCTTAGTTTTTATAAAAATAGAAAGAATATGACAAAGGTTAATCTCTATCAATACATTCATTTATTGTAAGAATTTATTTGTCTTACATATTTCTAACTTCAAAGCCTGTAGTTTAATCAAAAACACAATATTTGGGAGGTATGTTAGCATTTAAAGAATAAGAAATTAATTTTGGTATTATAAAATTCGGATTTCTTACTGAAAATTTTAATTCAAATTAATTTTAATTTTAAAAGTCAAAGAATAATTCCCAAACTTTAAATCTTAATTAAATGTAATTATTGATATTATACTTACTTATTTTTTCTAATATAAAATAACTCCTGTAATTATTAAGTCATCAACATTTGTATCTTCTTGACAATCAAATTAAATAAATATTTCTTAATTTAAATTTATTGTATTTTAAGTATTATTTATAGAAATAGTAGGATTAACAGGAGGAACCGAATAATCAACCATTAATATTGTTATCTAATCAGACGCGGTTACTCCATCTTTTGTTCCTGATAATTTAAATTAATATTATTAATAAGCCTTTAAAATATTCTTTTATATGCTAATTTATAAGTTTTATTTAATTGGAGAAACAATTAAATTATTTTATGCATCTTTACAGTCGTTTCCAGTATTGAGGTTGATACATTACCATTTTATATTTATTCCATAATTTGTTGATTTTAATAAATCTTTTTCACTTGGGGATAAATTAGGATCATCTACTATTGCTTGTATATCAAAATTTTAAGAAAATAATTATTATCTATTTCCTCCTAAAATTTAAACTAAAGGAGGATTAGAAAGAACTTATACTGGGAATAATATTTATTGAGTAATTTTAGTATCAGATTTTAAAGAAGCAATAATTTATATATTATATGTTGTACTCACTTTCATAATAAAAGGTTTTATTTAAAATTAAAATTAAGTTCCTTAAATTTATTATGTGAAATCAATGTTTAATTATTCAGTTAAATTATCATGTTATTTTATTTATACTTCATAAACATTTTCTTAATTATAAAATATTTTTCTATCATCTTCACATTACAAAATATCAAAATTCAAACTTACATTCACTAAACTACTTCTATAGATTTAACTCGGATTTTATTTTACCCTTATGTCTATCGAAGTGTCTGCTAAAGTTTATATTATTGCGTTTGCAGTTGCTGCTTGGTTAAAAAATGTAGTTACAGTTACTTAGAATTAGTATTACCCTTATTTTTTCAGTAATAAAGGTCGTATTTCTAAATATAATTGGTTATTATATTATTAGATTTAGATATTTATTTCATTTATTTCATTTGCCGTATTTACATTAGAAGAAATAAGAGTCCAAGTAATTTATTTTAATTTTCTATTTCCACAATTAGAAACACTAGATATTCTTATTTATGCTTATTAACATATCGAAACAGGACTTGTTTAAGTTAACTCTATAACTGGGCTTGTGTCTAAGATTACTTTTCCAGTTATTTATTAAAGAAAATGAGGGCATTCAAATCCATTGTTTGTTATTTTGAATACACTAGGTTTTATTTTTATTATATCATCCTTATTAACAGTACTTACAGAATCAAGTTTAACTGTAAGTGTTTTTAAATATTTATCAAAAGAACACAAAATATTTCCTTATAATTTAAAAGAAATAAAAGCTTAATCCAATGTTTCTATGCAAAGTTAATTAGTAAATTATATTTAAGAAGAATAATTTTATAAATCTAAATTATAGAGAATTAGTTGAACTTATAAATTAGTAAAATAATGACCAAAATCTATAATTAAATACAATAGATCATCACTAAAATACATTTTAGTCATTATAGTTAAACATGAATCACATTATCCGTTTGAGTTTAATTAAAAATAATAAGGAGTTATACATGTAAGACATTCAGTTGCACTGCATGTAGCACATCCGGTTTAAAACGTAGAACACATAGTACATGCTTAATTGAAAACGTTAGTATCATAAGAATATTAAGGACAATTACATTATTAAGGAACTCTATTCTGAAAGCAAGTGTCACAAGTATTATTATTAGAACAAGTTTCACATTTTTCTAAACAAGCTGTACATTATCTATTTGCCGTATTTCCCCATTTGCCTACAGGACAGGCCATTAAACATGAATTTTCATCTAGAAAACGCGGCGGTAAACATGCAAAACATGTTTTATTATCACAACTAGAACATCCAACAGATATTTTAGAACATGCAAAACAAGCTTATTAGTAATTAGAATTATCATAAGAATATTAAGGACAATTACATTATTAAGGAACTCTATTCTGAAAGCAAGTGTCACAAGTATTATTATTAGAACAAGTTTCACATTTTTCTAAACAAGCTGTACATTATCTATTTACTGTATTTCCCCATTTACCTACAGGACAGTCCATTAAACATTAATTTTCATCTAAAAAACGCGGTGGTAAACATGCAAAACATGTTTTATTATCACAACTAGAACATCCAACAGATATTTTAGAACATGCAAAACAAGCTTATTAGTAATTAGAATTATCATAAGAATATTAAGGACAATTACATTATTAAGGAACTCTATTCTGAAAGCAAGTGTCACAAGTATTATTATTAGAACAAGTTTCACATTTTTCTAAACAAGCTGTACATTATCTATTTACTGTATTTCCCCATTTACCTACAGGACAGTCCATTAAACATTAATTTTCATCTAAAAAACGCGGTGGTAAACATGCAAAACATGTTTTATTATCACAACTAGAACATCCAACAGATATTTTAGAACATGCAAAACATGCTTAATAGTAAATCAAATTATCATAATTATTAACAGGACATCCGCAAGCACGTGCAACTCTATTCGCAAAGCAAGTGTCACAATCGGTTGCATTAGAACAAGTTTAACATTTATGATTGCAATCATTGCAAGTTCTAGTTGCATTATCTACATATTTATTATTTGGACAAGCCAAAACACATTAAGAATTATTATTAAAAAACCCTTTATTGCATAAATCACATGAGTCTCTTTTTGAACATTATTCGCAATTTGCAATACAATTAATACACTTACCTCTTTCTAAATACTAGCCTACTGGACATTTACTACAAGAAGTATTGTCAGTACATTCTAAACATTCAGTCATGCATTCATTAGCATAAATTACAAATTCCCTTATACCAAAAAATCCATTATTAGGGCCATAATTAAAGTTATTAGAAATTGTAAGTTTAATATTTTAATCACTAGTTTAATGTGTAAAATCCATACCTAACATATCTTCAGCCGCTGCTAATCCACACATATTTTTATATGTATTATATTTTCTAAGTGTATATACAATTTATCCATTTATTTTAACAAACACATACTAGCCTCTATCCCATTAATCAATCAATATATATGAAAATTTGATTAAATAACTATGTATGGGTTTATTTGATTAAATTATATTGCTTATAACACATTTTTTTCCGCATGCATCATATCCTCCCAAAAAAGTATATTTACCACATAATGTGGAATAAGAACCTCCAATAAGTCCAACCATTTCAAAACCACAATTTTATAAATCATAAAAACTAAATTTATTAAATAAACATTATTTTAATAATACTTAATTTTGAGAAAAAACTATAAAAACTAGAAAAGATAATATAAAAAATATTTTTTTCATCATAATATATTACATATTCATTTATATATTATAAATATAATTGATTAAATTTTAAATAATATTTTAATATTTTAAAAAAAAATATATAATTTATTATTTATAAAACTAATATTAAATTATATATTATTTAAATTTATTTATTATAAAATATTTTATATTATTAATAAAATAATTTTAGATGAAAAATATATTATTTTAATATTTATATTTTTATTTATAAATATAATTTTATTTTTCATCTTTATTGGTTTTTTTTTTAAAATAATTTCTTTTAAAAGGTAAAAATATTGTAATTAATTTTTAAAATTGTATAAATTAAAACTATTATATATAAAAAAAAAAAAATTTAAAATTTATTAACCTAAAAATTAAATAAAATAATAGTTTATAAAAAATAATTAAAATTATACATATAAAAAAAAAAAAAATTATAATAATAAAAAAAAAATAATAATAGTAATAGTAATAATAATAATAATAAAAATAATTATAATAATAATAATAATAATAATAATAATAAAAATAATAATAATAATTATAAAAATAATAATAAAAAAAAAAAAAATACTAAAAAAATTATGATAATGATACTAATAATAATAAAAAAAATAAAATTATAAAAAAAATATAAAATAAAAATATAATAATAATAAAAAAAAAATTAAAATATTATTTTTTATTTAATAAAATATTTATTTAAATAAAAATTAATATAAAAAATAATTTTTTATTTTTAAATATAAAAATTTTGATATATTTTTTATTTAAGATATTTTTTATAATTTTATTTGTATAAAAAATTAATTTTTTTAAAAGACATAAACTATATAATAATATATATAATTATTTTATATAAAATAAAAAAAAAATATAAATTATTATTTTTTTAATATTTTTTTATAAACTTATATTTAATTAAAGTAAAATTTTAATAAATAATAATTTAAATATAAAAAAAAAAAAATATGTATATATTGATTTTATTATTTATTATAAATATTTATATTAAATTTTTTATTATAAAAATATATAAAAAATTCTTTTTTATTTAATATTTAATTTATTAGTTGGTTAATTTTATTATATTTTATATTAGTTATATTTATATTTCTTTTATTATTTAATAGATTTTAATGATAATATAAATATATATATATATATATATATATTTATATATATATATATATTTAAATTGTTTATTTTTTATTTTTATATATTATTAATTTTATTTTTTCTATATTTTTTTTAATTAATTTTTTTATTTAGTTATATTTTAATTTTTATTTATGATTTTTCTATAATTATTTAATTATTTATTTTAGTTATATACTTAAAATATTTTTTTAATCTTTATATTAAACTTTTAAAATAAAAATATTTATTAAATATTTATTTTACTCTTAAAATATATAAATAATATATATTTAAATTTTTCTTATATATCATTTAATTATATTATAAAATTTTTTATTTTTTTCTTTTTATTTAATTATAATTATAATATATATATCTTATTTTATTTTATTTATAAAAAGTTATTTATTTTAAATAATATTTTTTTATAATTTTTAAAAATAATATATATTTTTTTTTAATATAATTAATTTATTATATATTAAATAAACATATAATTAATAAAAATTAATAATAATATAATTATTGTTTAATATAAAAACATATTAATTTAAATAATTATATATAAATATGAATGTTGAAGAAATATTTATTGATAAATTAAATAAAAAACAAAAAATGATTTACATTTTAAATTTTTCGAATAAAATTATCATAAATAATACATTATATAATCCATATTTACTAAATAATCTGGTGAAAAGAAAATAATACCTTTCAGAAATATATAATGTGAAAAGCCAGAATGTATATACGATTTACAGGAATTAGTTGAAAGATATAAATACTCAGAATATAGCGATTATACAAGATTTATATGTCATACTTGTTTAAGACAAATAGAATTATAAAATTTTTTACAAAGACATAAATTTAATAGAAATAATAAATGAGTATTATTATTTTAATAAAAAAATATAAATATAATATATATATATATATATATATATTTATATATTTATATATTTATATATTTTTAATAGTATTTGGCTTAAATATAATTATGATGATAATAAATATTGTCATTCTGTAAAAATATTTAGAAATGGTAAATGGGAACCTATTTTACCTTTCTATATAAAAGAAATTGATTAAAATCTTCGAAAAGAGTTTTTAAAAGAATAATAAGACAGATAAATAAATGGGTTTTAGAATGAATAATATGGATAAGCAGGTAGATAATTTGTGATTTATAAAATTTTTTATAAACTATGTGATTTTGATAAATATGAAT
>NW_004086248.1:0-15419 GCF_000220395.1 Ichthyophthirius multifiliis | reverse complement strand
ATAAAAAAATAAATATATTTTTTTATTTTAATTTAATTTTTAATATAAATAAATAATCTTTAATTTAATTAAATAAAAATTTTAACATTTTTATTTAAATTAATTATTATTAAATATTAAAATTTTGTCAATTATTTATAAATAAATAAGTTATATTTAAAAACTGGTATTATTTAAATAAAAATTTGATTATATAAATTAAATGTATAATTTTTATAATATAAAATGTATAAAGCGTATTTTAATTTAAATTTAATAATATATTTATTAAATTTATAATATTTAAATTTAAAAATTAATATTATTATTTATTTAAAATAAAATAATATTTATTTTAAAAATTTGAATAAATATATATTATATTTTTTAATATAAATTAATTTATATCAATATTAAATTATTTTTACTATAAAAAAACTAATTTTTCTCATAAATAAACATTATTATTGATGATAAAAATATATTTATATATATAATAAAATATGATATGATAAAAAAAAATATACACATAAATAATTATTTATATTAATAAAATAATTTAATCATTAAAAAATATTTAATTTGAAAGAATTTACAATTTTTTTAAAGATTTTTTTTTATTCATCATCTAAACCTAATTTACTTTCCTCAAAAAAAACCTTTTTAATTTCATTCTTATACAATTTTTTATTTATTTTTAAATAGAGGCTTTCTGGTATAGAAACAAACACAAAAAATAAACATAGACTTCCATATTTATCTACAAACTCATTAAGAAGAACTCCAAAATTTTCTTTATTAACACTTAAATAAATTTACTAGCAAACCATATACGCTTTACTATCAGAAAGTGATTAATCAAGTTTTTCCAAAGTGTCTTTTTAATTTTCAGCAAAATTTAAAATTTCGAACAAATTAAATACAAGAAGAACTTAAAAATCAATTCCCATAAAATGTATTAAATCTTTATAAAACTCGACTACTTATTTCTAACTTTCACCTTCATTTTCTATATTTTTAGATAAAAAATCCTCATTAACATCCTTAAATTTATTGACTAAATTTTTCTTCGATAATAAATCCTAAGAAATCACACAAATCTTACTAAACTCGTCCAAACATCGACTTATCAAGCAAAATCCTCGAGGTCTTCTAGTTACAGAATCTAAATCTTATAAGGACTTATATATTAAATCTAAACTACACCAATAAGGAGGATATTTAAATCTTGCTACATCAAAAAGTAAAGCCCTTTACTGTGCTATATTGAGACCTCCAACAGGCATGAAATGACCATCTCCTGTTTATTCTGTATAAAATATATATATATATTAATATATACATATAAATAAATATAAATATATATAATTATATATATATATATATTAATAATATATATATTAATAATATATATACATATATAAATATATATTTTATATTATTATTTTTTTATTAATATATTTTTATTTATTTATTTTTTAATAATATAATTTTATTAATTATTACCTAATGCTTTTCTAGATTAATTTACCACCATAAAAAAGCCACTTCTTCTACTACTAGCAATTAAAGAAATATAAAATGTATAATAAGAAGCTGATTTAATTATTTATTTTGGACAGGTTAATTCACAATCATATTTTTAGTTTTAAGTTTTCTAATATTCATGAGGGTAATAAAATGTTTATATTGAAACATTATTATGCTTTGCTATGTGAGAAAAATTCTCTAAATCAATTCCCTATTTTATATATTCTTATTTCATTCCTTCTATTGTTTCTTCAGTGTACCATCTCCATATTCTATTTTTTTTAATTTTTTTTTATTATAAATGTTTGCTTTTTTAGTATACAAACCCTTTCCATCTTTTCTTTGGATCTAATTGTAATGCATTTAATATCATTGCTAATGTTGTTGATCCGCATGTTGAAGGTTCCATTTATGTCATAAATTATTCACTTAATGGAAAATAACATTCCATATTTCCTTCTTCAAGAGCTTAGGTAAATAACTTTTTGCCTTTTTCACTTGAAAAACTTATAAGTTAATCAGGTAGAGGTCTTTTGTATACTGTTTACTTTTATTCTTCAATAAAATTAAATAACAATGAAAAATTTATTTTATTTAATGTTTTTTTTGTATATTTATTTAACATTAGTATATTTATTATCCTTTTAATTAGAAGTAATATTTTATTTATTTGAATAATTTTATTTTATATTAAAAAAAATAAAAATGATACATTTGCATCAAATTATATTTTTATTAATTAAATCACTTTTGATTACAAAATTTTATTTTATTTTTGATTATATTTTACATGAAATAAAATCGATATTAATTTTTAATTTGAAATATATAAATAAATATATTTATATATATTTATATATATATATATTTATATTTATATATTTAAATATATATTTTATTTTTTATATTTAAAGATATCTATATACATATTTATATATATTTTATAAATATTTAATTTTTTAATTTTATATTTTAAAAGAATATTTTTTTTTATTTATAATTATATTTTATTTAAAAAAATTTTTTGTTTATATTAATATAAATTAAAAATAAAAAAATTTAATTTAAAAATATTTTTTTTTTATATATTATTACAAATATTTAAAATATTAGCAAGTATAAATAATCATAAATAAAAAAAGCATTATAAATAATAAAAATATAATTTTAATTATTTTTGTATTTTTTTTTTTAATGTAATAAATTGTATATATTTATTTATATAACAATATTAATAACTTATAAAAAAAAAAATATTAAGAAATAAATACAAAAATAATTATAGATATATATATATATATAAAAATATAATATATATATATATATATATATATATATATTTATTTATTTTTTATTTCGTATTATCACATATATATTTTTTTTTATTAAAATTTACTAATTATTGTAATTTTTTTTTAATATATTTTATATTTATTATTTTCTTTACAGTTATTATATTTTTTACTTATAATTTATTTATATATTTAAAGAAAGTTTTTATATTTCTAAATTTTAAATTTTTTTTTTAAAAAAATTAATTATTATAAAATAAAAACTCTTTATTAAACATAAAAGAAAAAAAGAAAATAGAAGCAAATTTAAAATTTATAAAAAAATATAACAACGAAAAAAATAAAAAAAAAAGAGATAATAAAAATAAATATATATTTATAATCAAAATAATATTTAAAAAAAAATTATAAAAAAAAAATGTCAGATAAAGAAGACAGCAAAGTCCATTCATCCACAAATCCCTAATAAAATTGGGATAGAAACAATAATAACAACTACCCCCCTTCATAATAATAACTTGCTTCCTAAATTCATCCAGGTACTAACCAATTTTCATTCGCTGGACAAAATTGCCAAATGCCTCCAAGAAATCTTTCTTAATAAGTAGTAAACTAAAACTAGCCAGTCTAATACTTACAATCTCCTTATGTAAATTAACAACCCTTAATCTAATCATAATTAGTAACCTAACCCGTATATTAGACTTCTCAAATAGTTCAAAGCTAATTAGTATTATAAAGCCCTCCTATAGTCCATAATTCCTAAATCGTTCAATAATAAGCGCCGGTTTAAACTTAAGTGGTGTACCAAAACTCAAACCTCTAACGGGAAACAGTTAAAGGAGAATCCAGAATTGAATACGTTCCTTATGAAAAAGTAGTCTATGAGTATGAAGCAGTTTAAAGAACAGAATATGTTCCTAAAGAAAAAAAATAACTGATTATTATGCTGTAGAATATTAAACAGAATATATTCCTTAAGTATATTAAGATAGATATATTGAATATATTCCATAAGAAAGATACTAAGAACGTGTTGAATATTAAGCTGTTGAAAAATAAATTGTACATCAACCTGTATAAGAAGCTGTTTAAACTTTCGTCTAATAACCTGTAATAACATAATCTTAGGTTGTAGTCTAATAACCTGTAGTAGTTTAATAATAATAACCTGTTTATTATTAATAATAATATGTTTAATAATAATAACCTGTTATTGTTTAATAATAATAACCAGTAGTTGTCCCTGTATAACATTAATATTTAACAAGTTATACACCTATCGTTAATACTAGTGTCTAGCCTGTTTTACCTGGAGGATAAAGATATTTACCTGGAAATTAGAATGCTAGTAAAGCCTAAAATGATAAGAAAAGCTTCTTGTAAAAATTATTTGATTGAGATTTAATATATATATATATATATTATTATTTAATTTTCATACTTTATTTGATTTTATGTTCTTTTTTTGGTTTTTTATATATTTATAGAATAGTTTTTTTTTTTAAATACTTATTAGTAAGTATATTGAATATTTAATTATATTTTAATTTTAAAAAACAAAAATATATATTTTTTATATTTGTATATAGCTTTTTGACAAAAATTTAATTTTTTAATAAAATTTTTAAATTAATTTTTATAAAAATTAAATTATAATAATTAAATCCATCTTTAAAAAAATTCTATTTTTTGTTTATAATGGTAAATAAAAATAAATGCTCGAATAAAAGATCTATATAAAATTAATTCTATTAAATAAATGTTTGCATATTCGAATGATGCTATTTAAAGCTATTTAAATCAAATATATAATAAATTTAAAATATTAAAAATATATTTTTAAATTTTCATTATTTAACTGATTCATCATTTAGTAAAAGATTAGATATAAAAAAATCAAAATCATATATACTTATTTATCTTTATAATTTTATTAATTATAAAAATATCTATTTATTACAAAATAATAAAAAAAAGATAGAATAATGTTTAAAATAATTTCCTTTATTTAATAAATATTTAATATCGAAAATAAATATATTTATAATATTATCAAAAAACAAAGATAATTAATTATTTAAAAAAATATTCTTTCTTTGAAAAAAAATTATAATAAATGAAAAATCGCATAATTTAAAATATATATATAAACCAAAAATAATATATAATTAATACAAGTTTATAAAAAAATAACTTTAAATAAACTATATGATTATGATTTTAATTTTAAAATTAAAATAACTTATTAATATTGATTTCTATTAATATAAAAACAACTCATAATATAAAAAATAAACTAAATTAGATATACTTTAACAGTAAAAATATTTTAACTATTTATATAGTAATTAATATAATTAATAAATAAACTTATATTATTTTAAATAATGATAACTTTATTTTTAAATATTTAAAATATATTAAATTATATAATAAATAGATGAAAGAAAATAATATATAAAATTAAAGGGTTTACTATATGACAATAGATTTTATTTAAGTAATAGAAAAAATAAACATAAATAGAGTTTTTAAATAAATAATACAAAAATTTTTATTTTGGCACATAAAATATTAATAATTTTTTATAGTATTAAATTAATCAAATTGAAAATTTGTATAATAAATAAAAAATAAGAAATCATTATAAAATAAAAGTTATTTTAAAAAATATATTAGATTAAATATATAATTTTATAATATTAAATAATCTTTTGTAAAATTTTTATAAAAATAATTAACTATAATTTATTAAAATTATATAAGATTATTTTTTATTTTTTATGTATTTTTTTTAAAAAAATTGGCCTAAATAGAAAAATAAGACAAAAAAATTATTTATGGCATTTTCTACTTTTTAAAATATATATATATATATATATATATATATATAAAAAGTATTAAATATAAATTTAATTTTTTTTATATAAATAATAGTTATTTTATATTTTATAATAAATATAACTATTTTTAAAAACTTTGTATTGCTCTTTTTCTGTATTTTTTTTTTAATTAAGAGTCAAAAAGTTAAAATTTAATATTTTATAACTATTATATACTACTTATATATTATTTTTAATATTTTGATATCCTT
Source organism: Ichthyophthirius multifiliis (assembly GCF_000220395.1). Taxonomy (NCBI): domain Eukaryota; phylum Ciliophora; class Oligohymenophorea; order Hymenostomatida; genus Ichthyophthirius; species Ichthyophthirius multifiliis. Next base: position 9,521 of record NW_004086248.1, on the reverse strand, counting down.
TAAATCATTTAATTATTTATTATATTAAAATAAAGCTATTTTTAATATTTATTATTATTTCTTTAAATATATAAAAATAAGTTTGAAATTTTACATAAATTAAATCTAGGATATAAATACAAAAATATTAAGTTTTATTTAATATATTATAATTTAAACAATTAATTAAAAATAAAACAAAGCAAATAACAAATTAACTAACCAAAAGAAATAAATAAAAATTAAATACTAATAAAATAAAAATATAAATAATAATAAAAAAAAACATCCAAAATTAAAATATAAAAAAAATAAATCCAGAAAACAAATGGACTTAAAATAATAAAATAATTATCCTGAATTACAAGTCCAAAACAACCAAAAACTCCAGCAACCTAATTCTTAAAAGCCTTTAAAAAGTTGGGAAATCCGTCGTTTAAACGAGAATAAATAATAATAAGAAAACTACAAAATAAAAGATTTAAAAAACAAAACAATAATAAGATAAAATATAAGTGGCTAATAATTACAGATAGACTCTTGTAGAGATTCTAATATCTATATTTTTGATTATTCATCATAAATATTTATAGATGACTGTATAAACTGTAAAATATATATAGGTCCATGTAAAGGTAGTGTATTTGTTCGTGATTCTAAATCATGTGAAATGATAATAGCATGTCAATAATATAGAACTAGAGATTGTATAAATATAAAAACTCTCCTATATTGCTAATCTCGTCCTGTAATAGAAAGTTCAAGCGAAATGTTTTTCGGTTGTTTTTATTTTGCATATCCTGATTTAAAATAATAATTTTAAAACGCAAATTTACCTGTTTGGAATAATTATTGGAGTGACATACATGACTTTACAAAAAATAAGGATGCTTTAAATTATTAATACTTAGAAGAAGATAATTATTTAGAAAAATATGACGAAAATAATACTTTATGTAATTAAAAATATTTCGAAAATAAAGGGAATTTGTGTGTACCTTTAAGCCATGGATTAAGAAAAGCTATTATGATAGATAATGTTTTGATTATGATTTTTCCAGAAATTACATAAAGGATGTAGGATGAATTAGTAAGGAAATTTAATTAACATGAAGACATTTTCATTTTGAGAAGTACTAGTTTTAGTATTCATTTAGATGAAAGATAAGATATACTTTTTGATAGGAAATAAAAATAAAATTTAAATAATAAATATTAGTTTAATGGAGAAAGTTTATTTTTACATATTGGAGGAGCTAATATATAAGAAAGTTTAAGGGAATTATTTAATAAAAATGATTATTATATTTGGGAAGATTAAGATGTTATTAATAGTAATTGCAAAATTATTTTTGAAAATTGGGAAGATGAAAGAAAAAATTGATTTTTGTTTGTATATTTTTAAAATAAATTAAGTTATTTTTTTAAAAAAAAATAGTGTATATATAGTTAGATTTTATTTCTTTTTATTATTTATAAAAAATATAAATTTATTATTTATAAAAATAAATGAATAATTAAAACATATGAATAATAGATAAAATTGTATAATATATATAATTATATATATATATATATATTTTAATAAAAATTAAATTTTATTTTTATTTATATTTTTATTTTTATTTAGTTTTAGTTTTTTTTTTATTGGTTTTTTTTGTTCAATCTTAATTAAGATTTCTTTTATCTTTTTCTATTTCTTATTTCTTTTTTTTAATTTTTAATTAAAAAATTATTATTTATATTTAAAATATAATTTTAAATACCTATTAATTAACTAACATTTAAATATAATTCATTTATTTTTCAGCAAAAAATATTGGTTTGTATTTAATATCCTTTTATTTTTGTTATTTATTATTAAAAATTTAAATAATGAAAATTATTTACTTTTTAATTCATAACAGAAGACGATTAAAAATGTTAAATTAAACTTTGACAACCTTAAATTCTAGCATAGCATAATTAGCATATCTTTTTTTTTTATATAATAAAAATGTTAAAATATATATATATATATATATATATATATATTATTTTTACTTTTTCAGAGTTGTATTTTTACCATTTTGTATCATTAAATTCCTAATAAAATGCCTTTATATATTTGCTATCTTTAAAATTAATAAAAGCATATCCCACATTACATTAATTCTATTATTTATTTAATATAATAAAATAAAAAAAATGTACTGTAAAATCAATTGGAAGATAAAAAAAATCATAAGTCCCACTATGGTTTTTATCAATAGCTTATAATAATTAATCCTACTCGTATTTATTTGGAATATTTTTAATCATAATAGTAGTTCTCCCATCCTCAATTATCTTAACAAAAAAAAAAATTAATAAAAAAAATATATTTATTTACCTTCGATAAATCAATTTTATAAAAATTTGAATTGTCAGAAACTGTATGTCTATGATGACCTTTAGTTTTTTTCATTTAGTTTTGGAATTATTATTAATATAATTATTATTATTGCAAAAACTAAAGTTATTACTAAAAATTATTATTAGTAGGTGCTAAAGGTAATACTTATTAAAAGTCATCCTATTGATAAAAACTCTAATAAGGATTTTAAAAATTCTCATCAATTTTATTTTATTATTTAAATATATTTTAATCTGGAAAGTCAAAAATTAATTATTAAGGATTTAATTAATAATTATTAATCTTTATTTTAAATAAAAATAAATATAAATAATTATATGTTATTTACATAATTCTATTTTACTCTATTATCTATTGCCCCATCTTCTGTGCACACTCTTATAGGCTTATTTATTATCTTATTTATTGGAGAAAAGTTTGTATTATGAACATAATCATCTTTGGGTGATTTTATTCCATAACTTTTTTTGCTTGAAGGATCTTTATTTTTATTTTTTTAAAAAAATATATATATTTAAAAAAATATTAAAAATTATTTTATATTTTTTAATTTATTATGTATTATTTTTGTTTTATTAAAAGAAAATAAATTAACAATTTTCTTAATATTTTTAAAAAGAATAAAAATTAATAATTTTTTTTGTTAAATAAATATGAATTATATAAATGAGTTTAAATAATAAATTTAAAAAAAATATTTTATATGTTTTTTTTATTATTTTTAAATTATTTACTTGTGCTTAATGTTTTTACAGGTTCACCAATAGTAAACTCTTCTAATTTTTTATAAATAAAATCATCTTAATTATTATTATTTAAAAAATTAGTTGGGGAATAAACAATCTAGTTTAACTAAAGTACTTTTTTAACTTTACTAACATTAATTTTTTTTACTTCATTTTCTTATAAAATTTAAGAAGGATTGAAATTCGATTAAAAAGGTGAAAATTATTATGGTAATTTTTGTTTTTCATCTATTTTTTAATTAATTAAAACTTCTCCATTTTTTTTCGAATATCCTATTGGCTCAATTTTATTAGTATTCTAATTTTTTTAGTCTTTTTTAATTGTTAATTTATTATCTTTTTATTAGTTTTCATAAGAATTATTAGAAGAAGTTGAAGTTTTATTTTAAGAAGTAATTTTTGGACTGTTTTCAGATTTTTTTATAAAGCATTTTAGTTTTGATATGTCAAGTTTAAACATATGTATGTTATCTTTTTGCTATTTTTTTTTTATATAAATTTAATATTGTTTATTTTTTTAAATAGATTTAAATTTTTTAAGATAACATTTATTTAATTGAAAAAATATAATGCTTAATTTTTAAAACTTTTTTTTTTATTTTATAAGAATTTTAATTGTAAAATTATAAATAATATATATATTTATATTATCTTTTTTATAAAAATTACATCTGTGTTTTAATTTTAGATATTATTAGTACTCATTTAGATTATTTTCGTTTTAATTTTTTTTTTGATTTTGTTAAGTTTTTTATTTTTTTTAAAAAAAATGTTATAAAATAATTATTTTTTTAATATATATTAAATTTTCTGTTTTAATTAATAATAAGTGTTTTTTATAATTAATATTTTTTATTTTCTTTATTATCCTTTAAAAATTATTTTAATATTTTTTTTTATTAAATATAGAAAAATAAATAGAAAAAAATTAAAACTATTTTATAATATTTGGTTAATTATTATTTTTTAATATTAATTTTATTTATAATTTAAATATTATTTTATATAATATTAAACTAAATATTTATAATATTGTATAAAATTTAAATAATAAATAAAATAAATATTAAAAAAATAAAAAATAAATAGAAAATAATATAAAAAAAAAACCATATCAAATATTAACTAAATTATTATTCTACAACATATACTCCCAAAATTAAACTTTCTAAAAAAAAAAATTTAAATATATATAAAATGTAAATATATATATATATATAAATATATATATATAAATATATATATTATAATATTAATTATATATTTATATATATATATATAAAATAATATTTAAATTATTTTTTTTATTTCTTTTTATTTTTATAATTTATATTTTTTTTTTTTATAATAATTTATAATTAAATTTATAATATTTACAAATTTGTTAAATTCCACTTCATAGTTTGCGACTTATTTTATAGTTTAATAATAAACTTATTCTTTTTCCGCTTTAAACTTATCAATTTCTACATGCCCTAAAAGTACTGTAAATATATCTATAATAAATCCTATTGACTTTAGTTCTGCTTCATTTTAATCAATTTAAATTTGTATATATTAGATATTCTCTTCTTTAGTTTTTTTGTGAAAATATTTTTTAAAGTACTTTTCCCAGCCATAATTTTTTACTAATCCAACTTCATATCTTTTTATTTAGACTCTAATTTATTTTTAGTTTAAATATATTACTATCTACTATCCATGCACTCAATAAACGCCATAACATCTCTTTATTCTTGTTTTATTAGTTCATAAAGTTTATAAAGTTAATTATTTTATAAAAACTCTTTAAATTAAGCCACCATTTAGTTTTATTTCTCGTCTTAATTTTATTAAAAAATCATTTTGCCTTCTTATAGAACACCCACATATTCTTAAAGACAATGATTCTCATATTCTGGTAATAAATAAGTAATACAACTTTAAACACTTTCATTATCTTTTTCTCTACTTTTTACTGCGTTTTTGGCCATTTACTTATAGTTTTCTAACATTGCATTTATCTTTTTTAAATAAACGTTAAAGTTATCTATTTTACTTTCTATCGAACTATTTATTTCCTTACCGCTTAATTATTTAAAATTTTCTTAATATTTTTCGATAATTTGTTGATTAGTTTATTATTCTAATTTACCCAAAATTTTGTCAAGTTCCGATTTTTCTCGAATAAAAATTTATGTTTCCTCATTATACCATAAATATTACAATTATGACAATCTAATTAGAAATTACTCTAAATTTAATCTTCTGTCTTCTATAAAAGCATTATCCATATTCCCAACAACCTTTTTAGGAGGAATTGGAGGAATAAAACATGAAGGCCATCTTTATAAAAGTGTTTTACGGAACATATCAAAATCACTAAATCTTCTTTATATTTCAAAGTTACCTTTCTTTTTATTTATATATATATTTTTTAGATTTTTTTTTAAATTATTACAGAATCTTCTCCTTTTATTGTATATAAAATATATTTTTACATTCCTCCGTCTTTTACTTAAGGATCTAGTACTTATACTTAAATCTTTTAATTTTTTTATTTATAATTGGGTGTTTTTTTATTTACTTTAGATTAATCGTCTTCTTGTAATTATTATTCTATACTCATTATCTTTTTCTTTGTTTTTTTTTAAATTTTTTTTTTTTTATTATTATTATTGGATATTTTTTATTTTTATTTTTATTTTTTTATAATTAAATTATTTATTTTTAAATATATTTTATTTGCTTTAATTTTTTTTTTTAAAAAGATAAATATAATTATTTAAATTTATAATATATGAGTTTTTCATCTAATAAAAATAAGAAAAAAAAGTCATTTTTTTTTTCATTAATATTTTTTTTAAAATATTAATTTTATAAAAATAAAATAAAAATAAAAAATAAGATTTTTATTAAATTTATCATATTATTTATATAATCCTCAAAACATTCCTTATTTATCACGTGCTACTACCCTTACTTTTTTCTCAAAAGTAGGATTTGATTAAGGCACTTTTTATTATAAATAATTTGCTGATGAAGGTTATTATAAACTTTATTAGCTATCCTATTATTATTATTATGAATAAAATTGTGTTTATTACTAACTACCTACAACTTATTATTACACAGGAGTTTATTATTACTAAAAATTAGGTTACTATTATTATTAAGAAGGTCTTTAATATTATTAAGTTTAAAATCTTTATTAAGAATTAAAAGCAGAAGGTAAATTTTATAGATTTCTTTAATTAGGTACTTATTAAGGTTAAGGGTTATTAGCTGTCATGGTGTCAAATAATAATTCCGCATCATTATCATCAACAAACTAATTAACAATATTCTAATTTTATTATTAAGAACTTGTATTACTTTATTATTTTTATTATACTTATTATTATAATGGTAATTATTAAGGTTATTATTTTTAAGGTTAAAATGTAGTCTATTATTATAATTAAGGTTATTATTCTTGGGGTTAAAATAATTGTTATTGTTATTATTATAATTATTTATTATTTTTATTTGTAAGCATTTATATTTATGATAAATATTAATTATTTAAATTCGTAAGTTCCTATATTTACTAGCTTTGTTAGTTAATTAAGTTTTATTCTTCTTTAATTTATATTTATAATTAAGAGTTTAAATGTCTTAGTTGTTCCATTTCTTATTATAATTAATTAATTTATTATGAATTTTTGTAATTTTCTTATTCTTATGTTTATAATTGTTAGTTTAATTATTAATTAATTAAATTATTATTTTAAGTATTATTTTAAATATTATTTGATTCTTTTTAATTTTAAAGTATATGTATTTGAGATTCCAATGTTTAGATTTTGTTAAATATAAAATCTTAATTTGAATTTTTATTTTAATTTTCTTAAATTTTCAACTCGAAATTTTATTATATATTTTCAATTTAAATATCCAATTATTATTTATATTCTAATAATCTTTAATCGAATATTTATTAATAATATTCTTCAAATTAATTTAATTTATTTTAAATTTGACTATTTAATATATTTTCGTCTTAATTTTATTAATTGTAACTATTTATTTATTATTAAAGATTTTCTATATATTATTTTTATTCACTTATTTATTAATTTAAACTCTCTATTTATTATTATAATTCTAATATATTTATATTTATTTTTTCATTATATAATTATTAATTTTAATATTCATTATTATGTTAATTATTATTAAAATCTTAATTATATACTAATTCTTATTCTTTTTAATAATACTTTTATTAATCATAATGAAATTCCTTTTCATGTTTATTTTATAAACTTTTATAAGAATTTTTATCTGAACTCTACTTTTGTATTTATTAAGGACTTTATTCAACTGAGGCTACTTTTTACTCATTCTATTATTAAAATTGTTAATATTGGTTATAAGTATTTTATTGATTTTAGTTTTGTTTAAATAAATTAGGTTATTGCTAATTTTATTAACTCTAAATAGGAATATTGCTTTGTAAATTCTATTTTGCTTATTAGCTTTCTTCCTAATTATATTATTATTATTATTATTGCTATAAGTTTTATTAACAATAAGGTTGTTATTGTGAAAATTATTAAACTTAATTTACTTATTATTATACTTAAAGTGGCTATTAAGTTGCTTATTATTATTAAACTTAAGATGTTTATAAAGCTGGCTATTAATGCGTTTATATAGGTTTTTATTAAGGCATTTATAAAGGTTATTATTATTGGACTTATGGCGACTTTTATTAAACTAAAAGTGGTTATTATTATACTTAAGGTGGATATTATTAAACTAAAGGTGGTTATTATTATACTTAAGATGGCTATTATTATACTTAAGGTGGTTATTATTAAACTAAAGATTGTTATTATTATACTTAAGGTGGTTTTTATTATGGTGGTTATTATTATACTTAAAGTGGCTATTATTATATTTAAGGTTTTTATTACTATATTTAAGGCGATATTTAAGACGTCTATTATAATACTTAAGGCGGTTGTTGTTAAATTTAAGGTTATTATTATTAATTATTAATTTAACTTAATTATTTTACAGAAGATACAGATGGACTCTATTATTATTAATCTTTATTTTACTATTAATTTACTTCCTGTATTTTATTTTCTTCTTAATTTTCAACAGGGGGCATAGGTGGTACACCTAAATTAGCCTATTAATTATTGCTTGCAATTTGATTAGTTTCAAAACTTGGAGGTACATACCTTGATTTACCCATCAATCTAGCATTAGGTACTGGATTATTTTAAGGAATTGGCCTTTGGAAAGGATTATTAGTATGAACAGGATTATTTACTTATTTAATGATAGATTAAGTATCTATACCTAATTTTGAAGCAAAATATTCTTCTGTAAATTCAGAAGCTTTTAGGTTTATAAATTCATTAAAATCAATTTTTTTTAAAGTAAAGTGAGACGAACATTATTGTTTTTTTGACCTTTTATCCTCATTTTTAAAAAGTTGATTTTTTCCCGATAATCGCGTGATTATTCATTTTAATTGAATAAATTAAATACATGATCTTCTATATCAGATGATATTTATATTAGGTTTTCTTCGGTCGTTTCTTAAATAGATTCTTTTAGGGCGTCTTATAAAAATTTTTAGGCATTTTCTCTTTGACGTGATTTACTCATTTTTTTTTTTTTTGATTTTTGTTTTTTATGATTTGATAATAGGTTATAAACGTGTGAATTTCTATTTATTTATTTTTTATATATATATATATATATATATATTATATATTATTATTTATTAATATATATATATATCTTTTTATTTATATGTATATAAATATATTTTAAATAAAATTATTTTTAATGTATTAATAAAAATTATATATTATTTTACTAAAATACTTAAATACATAATTTAAATTTATTATTTTAATAAAAATGATTATAAAAAAATTTAATAAATTATTTTTAAATAAAAACATAATAAATATTCACCCTAAATTTTTCCTTTTTGATTTTGTAAAATAAGCAGGATTATAAGAAAAACTATAATTTTTAGATAAAAAAATCATAAAAAAATCTCAATAAAACAATATTATATAAAAGGAGAATTAATAAAACAATTAAGAATTGTAATTTGATTATAATTAACACACATATCATTACCCAGTTTTTGTTGATAAAATAACTATTATATTAGAAAAAATTCTATTTTAAGATAATAAAATTAAATCTATGATAGATTGTACTCTGGGTTCAGCCGGTCATTCAAAGCGTTTTTTAGAAAAATTCGATAATCTTTATATGTAAAATGAAAAAATTATTATTTAAAAAAAAAAACAGATTAGGTTTAGATCTAGACTCTAGAATGATACAATTTGTTAATGAAAATATATAAAATTAATTAAAATAAAGCTAAAAAGAAAGAATTGTTA
>NW_004086249.1:0-32200 GCF_000220395.1 Ichthyophthirius multifiliis | reverse complement strand
CAAATAAAATTTAAAGTTATTAATTTTATTACTAGATTTGACTTAATATAGATTTATTATTTTCTTATTAAATTTATATTTCATTTTAGTAGCTTTGTGTTAGTTAACTTATTTTTAAACTATGATCTTAATTAATTTTTTCATTTAAAAATGTAATTTATTTATTTTATTCATCAATTTTTTTTTATAAATTTTCTATTTTTAAAGAGTTATTATTATTTAATTCATTAATTTAATTTTAAAAAGATTTGTTTTCATTAAATAAGTTCTATTTAATAAATAAAAATTATTAAATGTATAAATAAATAATTTTCTATATTAATATATAAATATTGAATAAAAATTTTCAAAAATAAAAAAAAAATTAAAAAAAAAAATCAGAATATAATGATTAAATATAAATATTATAATAATATTTTACTTATATTTATTCATTTAAAATATCTATTTATTAAACTTTTTAATTAATAATCAATTTTTATGATTTTTCGATTTCAATTTATTATTCGATTTTTTAATTAAATTCTGAAATTTAACTTTAAATTTATTTATCATATATAATTTTTATATTTTTTGCATTTTCATTTAGTTAGTTTATTTCATTTAACTTTACATTTATTTATTCATTAAATATTTATTATTGATTATATTATTGTATTGCTATTTATTAATATTCCAAAGAATTTTTATTATTTAAAGAAATTAATTCATTTTTTAATTATTTAATTTGTTCTGTATATTATTAAATTATTTATAATTTTTCTTAATAATTATTTTGTAAAATTTCCATTTCTTGTTAATATTCTTTAATTTTTTTTATTAATCCAACTAATTTTGGATTAATTATTAGTTTTATTATTCTAAACTATATTTTTAATTTTAAATTAAATAAATAACTTAATTTTTTCATCAATCTAATCTTTAAAACTAATTTAAATTTCATCATTTTATTGTTTTTAATAGTTTTAAATCTTAAATTATTATTTTATTTATTTTAGTTTAATATTTTTATTTGATAAGACATTATTTTATTATTCTAATTTACTTTATTTTATATTTTATTCTTCAATTATTTCGTTTAGTTAATTTATTTTGAATTTATTATGTTAATTTTATTCTTCCAATTTTTTTATTTATAAATTCTCTTTTTATTCATTATCATTTGTAGAAATATCGCTATTTAATTATTTTTATAGTTTTTAAATATGTGTTTTTAATTATTAGATTATCTAACCATGAGAATTATTTTCTTATTTTAGATATTAAACCTAAAAAATTAAAAATATAATATAAAAATAATTATTTAAATACTTCATTTGTTAATTTTTAAATTAATTGATTTGAATTTCATTTATCATCGTCATTTATTTCATTGAAAATTGATATATAATTATTATTATATTGGTCTTCTTTTTAAGTATTTTTTGTTGGCTTATTATAAAGTAAATTTTCTTAGTCAAATTGACTTTCTAAAATATTCACTCTATCCAATAATTAATTTATATCATTTTTAATTTATAATCTTAGTTTTTAATTGGACTCACACATGTTTTGCGATTATAATTTTGAGGTTCAGTTTCATAATATATAATCTCATTAAAATTTTTTATATTATTTTAATAATTATAATCTTTGAAATTATTTTCATTTTTATTATTTAATTTATTTGTATCGCTTCTTTAATTGTAATATTCTTATTAAGTATTACATAAAACAGACTATAAATTTATATTTTAATCAAAAGTATATTTATTTAAACAAAAATTATTTTAATATTATTAATCCATATTTAAAATACCAAATTATAATGAAAAAAAATAATCACTTTTCTGTTAAAAAATAAAAATTATAATATATATATAATAAATGTACAAAACATAATAAATATTTTTAAAAAAATTCTAAAATTTATTCATTAATAATAAATAATTTAAAAATATTAAATAAAAAAATACATATATATTTTTTATAATTAAATTATTATTAATTCTTTATATATTTATTAAAAAAAATAAAAGCATAATTATCAAATTTCTTCCTTTTCATTACTAATAGCTTTTTAATTCTATTCTATTTCATATGTTCTTTCTATAGGCAAAAAGCTTATATCTTTTAAATCCATTAATTTTTTGCAGTACTTTTCTAATGAATCGCAATTATTTTCATTTTTTTTCTCAATATATATTAAATAATATAGTAATTAATAGCAATTATGGTATTTATAAATATGATTATACCATCCTTTTTCTTCTTAAGAATCAATATCATCTCTATTTAATCCCTAAAAATAAAAACATATTATAAATTAAAAAAAAAAAAATACACAAACAAAGCAATAGTTATAAATTTTATCTAAAAGTTCATTTCTATTATCTCTAAGTTAACCAAAAGTATCTAATATAATACCTTTAATAATTATTATTAATAATAAATTAAATTAATTAAAAGAATAAAAAAAAAAACCAAAAATAATTTAAATAAAAAGCATATTAATAATAACAAAAAAGCTCAAATCAAACGCATATCTTTGCCATATAATATTAGATCCATCATTTACATAACTAACTGGTTTTAAAGCATCACCCATACCTCCTCCACTTTTTAATCCTTCCTTAATAGTAGAAGCAATTGCAATAATGAAATTATAAGAATAAGCCCCTGCTTCTTCATCAAATTATTAAGGAAAATTCTAAAAAGCAATAATTCCATAGATATATAAAATAATAAGCCCTAAGCATACAAATTTTAATAAATTAGTTGCGTTTTTTGTAATAGAGGAAATAACGTTTTATAAATCTTCACTTCTTTTAACTATATCAAGTAGAATAAAAGAATAAACTAAAGGTTAGAAATAAGCATAAAAAGTAAGTATTAAATATACTAAATTATATACATTTTCGAAATCTAGACATACCAAAATTAATCCAACGAATATATTTTAGGAAGCTACTGCTGGAGTTAATGTGTTTTTTATTTGAGAGAAAATTACCATAAATTAATCGATTATTGACTATTTAAAAAATCCAGCATTTTCTTTTATTATTTCGATCTTTTCAGATGCTTCGTCTTGAGCAAATTTATGAATGGAAATCGGATAACGCTCATATGCGCAAAATATTACTACTATAAAACTTATTATTAGTTAGATTATTGTTATAACTTAGTTTAATTAGTCTACCCATTGTAGAATTACTATACCATCGCCATCATTCTTATCTTCGTATGTTGTTATTACTGTTATTGTGATTATTATAACTAAAAAATATGATATGTCTTTGAATATACGCCAGTTGTTGCAGAAGAATGATATTATTTTCTATTTTTTATTTTATATTGTTTGTATTTGTATTTTTTTATTTTATATTGTTTGTATTTTTTATTTTTTTTACACTCTATTTTTGTATTTCTTATTTTCTATTTAATTATAATTAATAAAAATTTTTATAATTTAATAAAAATTCTAATCTTTCATTATTTGTTTCACGTGATGATTAAAATATCTTTTTTTTTTGTTATAAAATATAAATAAATAAAGCGAAATTTATATATTCTTTTTTATACTAAATGGTTTTTAACATTTTCTGATAAGAAAGCACTAATGAAAGGTTTTTTAAAATAAACTTTAACAATTTCATTTTTTTAATTAACAATTTCAGTACAACCTAAAAATCTAATATAAAATTTAAAGAACTCATCAGTTCGTTTAAATTGACTTTCTTCTTATTTATTTTTATCATCTAATAAAAATAATAAAAAAATAAAATAATAAAATTACCAATAGTATTATTAACAAAAGAAGATAAGTTTAATTTAAGTGCCTAATTATTTTATGCCTTTTAATCCAAGTATTGCATTTATTATTTTAATATATGAGAAAGTCCATTTTTTAGAAAACTTCTAGCAGTTGTAGCAGTAGTTTTATTTTTTTAATAATCCTCATTTTTATTTTATTGTAAAGTTAAAAAAGAATTTCTTTAAGAAAAATTTTTTTATAATAAAGTTTAATATTTTTTCTCATTATAAATTTATTTATTTAATTTTTCTTCTTTTTTTACAAATTATTTTTATTTTCCTTCATCATCTTTTTGATTTTCGTCTTCTTCTATGTCTTCATCAAGGAATATTTGTAAGTCTCTTTTTTCTGGGAAGCTTTCTTTTAAATAACTAAAAATTATAAATATATTAAATCCGATTTCAATTATTAATTTATCTTCGTCAATAACTTTTCCATATTGACAATACCTTTCATTGCAGTATATTTTATTGTTTTTATAAACTTATTTTTGGTCATGGTAACATTCGTCTTCTAAAATGATTTATCTTTTTTTGGGTTTTATTCTCTCATCATATATTTATTTTAGTAAACTTATTTATTAATTAAGGTCTATTTATTCTAGGATATATTTCAAAGCATCTTTATCGTTATTCCCTACAATAATTGTTAGTAAGAATTTATATGAACTCGAAAGTAAATTTAATTAATAAGATTAACTATCGTCTTGAGCCACTTCTCGACCTTTTATTTTAAAGCTTATTTAATTTTTGAATATTTTATCATTTATATAATTAAAAAGTCTCTTATTTTGGCCTATTTTTATTTATAAATAAAATTTCAAAAATTAGCTATAATTAAATATATATATTATTATTATTATTTAAAAAATACATATTATTTTCTAATTATCATTTTCTCCAGTTGAAAATTCATTTAAGGTATCTAAAAATTACATAATAAGATTTGATTTTCTTATGATAGAAAGCTATTCATCTTCAAGAAAAAGACATAGTAAATTAGAAACTTCTAATACAAGATTATAATTTGAAATCATATATATTTTATCATCAGTTTATTTTCTGAAGAATTTCTGGAAATTCGTATTTACATTTTCACACATTAATTATAATAATTTTAATAACCTTTCACATATGATTTCATATTCTGATATACATTTTTTATTGATCTTTTTTTTCAAAAAAAATTATAATAGTATATTTTATGATATATATTTTTATTTTTACTTCATTTTCTTTATTTTATATTAAATTTAACTCTACAATAACATCTTTAGAAAAAAAATATCTTAAATATCCAATAAAAAATAAATAGCTATCCTTGTTTGTTTTGAAATATTAATAAATTTTAATTTTAGCATTAAACATTTCCCTAATCAAGCATTTAAATTAAACAATGTAAACCTTCAAAAACATAATCAAATGAATTTTCAGGTTTTAATAATTTAAAAGCTTCAATAAATAAATTTTCTTTAGAGACCTTTTTTTTGTTTTTTATTTTAAAAAAATAAATGAAAAAAATAAAATAAAAATAAACCTATGATTAATATAGTTTATAATTCCTTAATCTTTGCTAAGCTCTTTTTTATAATTCAGGTTAATCATCATTAGTTAAATTTTAAATAGAATCTTCTGAAAGTTAAGTTAATTCAAGTACAATTCTAATTATTTTCACTAAATAGAAACCATTATTTCTAAGAATTTTTTTTATATTCTAAATAAAATGAATAAATTTATCTTCAGATGAATAAATTTAAAAATCATGTTTAAAATTTTTAATAATCTACATAATAGGATAATCTATATTATTTCTTTCATGAATTTATATTGTTTTCATATTATAATCATCATTTTCTTCATCCATTAGTTCGTATCTTAAAGCTTCAAGTTTTTTTCTATTGCTTTTTCCTTTTATTAGAAGAATGTTTTTCTTAATAACTCTATGTCTATTAATTTTTAATTATTGTCTTTTTATTTCTAAAGTACTAATTTTTCTTCTATTACATTTTTATTTTAACTTTCTTCTATATTTTCTTTGTTTGATTTTCTACTTACAAGCATTAATAAGTGCCTTATTATTAATTAAACTTTATTTTATTCTGTTTTTTATTATCCTTGATTATTTTAAGGAATTATACTTTCTACAAATTCAATAACTTAGTTAGGTAGGAAATAAACTTTTTAAATATTTAAAACTTCAATAAGTGCCTTTTCTATAGTAGGGTATTATTCTAAATATGTTATAAACATTTATATTAAATCTTAAATTGTAATTCTTTTTCTTAAAAGCATTATTTTTAATAATCTTTATAATTATGAATCTTCTTCTATTTTTTAAATTATTTTTTCTTCATTTATATTTTCGTTAATTCTATAAGTTGAAATATTTGTCTTTATATATTTTATTTAGAAAAAATTAAATAAAAAAATTACTTTTTATCCTATTATACCAGGTTGCTTTTTAATAATAAATTAATATCCAACTTTTATAATTTATTTAGAAGGAATAATTTCTTCTAATTATTTAAGAAATTATTTATAGTAATCTAAATTAATATCTTCTTTTCTAACTCTGAAATCTTTTTCGAGAATATCAAAAGTTTCTCTCAAATAAGTCACTCTAGATTTAATTATTGAAAAGTTATCATCTAATGAACTTACTTAGGGGTTTTATTTATCTAAATCATCTAAAGATTCGTCATAACAGTCAATAATAAAATGGGCAACTCCATCTTTAAATAGATATTTCCAAAACTCATAGCAATCATCCAATATACAATTATATTTTCTTTTAAAATAATCAACATTTAACATACTTTTCTCGTAATGAATAAGAGTTTAAAATTCGAGATTTTTTTCAAAATATAAAATTTTTTCTTTAATTAATTGTTTTCTTACATCATATAATTAGTCTGTGTTTTCACATCTCTTTATTTTTATTAGGCCATCCATGTATCTAAATATATTTGTTTTATCTAATTAAGGAATTATATCATTAATTAAAATTTCATTTAAATCTTAAGCAGATATAGTCTCATTTGATATATTTGTTTCAATATCATATATCTATTTTTTTTAATTTTATTTTATATATTTTTTTGTTTATTTACTTTATTTATATAAGCTTCAAATAAACATCGTAAATAAATTCTTTTTATAATATAAGGTGTTTTTTCATATAAAATAACACTTTTTAAAACGTTATACATCATAAATCTTTATACTTCTTAAATTCCTAACCTATAATATTTACAGCACATGGTAAGTAAAGAAATAGCTATTTTAAAATATTTATATATATATATATATATATATATATATATATTTTATATATATATAATAAAAAAATATACATTAGCAATGTAATTTAATTTTCATTTTATCTTTTTCTTAAGAATAAATTCTTTCTTAAAATTCCATTATATATTAGACACTTATAGGTTTTAAAATATCTTACATTAAGCTGTTTTTAAGAAGGAAATTAATTATTTTCATTTAATTAGATGTGATGAATATATTGTATTATTTAAAAGTCAAAGATTTTAGTATTTTAAAGAATTAAATAATAGCTTAACAATTAATAAAGTTAATACTTAATTTATACAATTTATTTTTAATGTTTTGTGCATTATTTATTTATTATAAGAATGCACTTTATGAATTTTCAATATTATGTTCAATAAAAGGAGAATTATTAGTAATTTAATTATAAATAATATCAATTTTATCAGATATTAAATTAAAATCACATTTTATGTCTTTTAAAAGACTTATACATAATTTCGAAATCTACATAAAAAAAAATATACATAATAATTTGTATATTTGAATTTATATATACTTTTAAAGGTTAATATTTTTTATATTTTTAAATTTATTTATCAAATTTAGCTTATTAAATGAAATCATCATAGGGAATATAAGCTAATTTAAGAATATTTTCCAAATTATCAATTAATTCTAATTTATTTATACTATTATTTTCTATATATGTTTCTAAAAAGCAAACTAATTTCTATTAATTTAAGAAATTTTATATAAATAAAATTAATTAAAAAAAATAAAAAAATACTCTAAAAAAATCTAAAAAATAAGAATCTTCAAAAACACAATTATTAATAAGATCAATTAAATATTTTTAAATATTAGAATTCCTGATAATATTTTAAAGCGCATTTTTATTTTTTTAATAATTTTATTTCTAAAACTCGTCTTCTTCTTATAACTTAAATATACCATTAATACTTTCAATACATTATTATAATTAAGAAAAAGATTCCTTATAATTATTTAGTAATTTTATTTAAACATTATCTAAATTACCATTATTTTATTAGTATAATTTCATAAATTAAATTGTTTTTTTTGTTAAATATTCTATTTCTTTAGGCGATTTTAATGCATGATTTTCACTTAGTCCGTTTATTTTTTTAAATATATCTAACTCGTATTCGTTTTCAATTATTTAAATTTTTTTTACTATGCTTTCTACTTATTTATTATAATTAAAACTTTCTATTAATAATTTTAACATTGGTTCTTCTAATCTTTATCCTTTTTCTATATATTCTATCTATTTAAATATTAAAGTTGATAAATTTAAACTTTTTTATTGATTGTTTTCATTATTATTAACTTGTTATTCGTTTAACTCTAAAATTTACCCATTTTTTTAAATATCATTTGTTAATACAAATTATATTACTTTTAAACTTATTTTTAATTTATTTAAAATACTAATTATTTATATAGTTTCTGTATACACCTTTTTAAAAAAATAAAAAAAGAAATATATATAGTTTAAAAATTTATTTTTTTTACTTTTATTATTAAAAGTTCTTAATTGAATTGCTTTAAATGGTAAAAAATAAATTTATAAATCCAATTTTATTAGTAATTTTTAAAATTTTATTATTTTAAATTTGAAAGTGGAAGGAAATTTTATAAATTATTATTTGATTTAAAATCAATGTATGCAAAAAACAAATTTGGAATCTTAAATTAATAAAATGAGTAAATAAAATTAATAAATAAAATATATTATAAATAAAAAAATAAAAAATAAAAAAAAATACTTTTTATAAAATCTAATTATTTTATTGTTATGTATTGTATCCAAGATCAATTCTAAATTTAATTATTTTTAACATTGACAAGAAAATATCCATCATGTATTCAGACAATTAAGGTAAAGTAAAAGACTAAAAAAATAATTAATATATATATTTATATATATATATATATATATATAAATGTAATTTATTTATATATTAAATTTTTATTTTTTATTTAATTTTTTCTTATATATATATTATAAAAATGCTTATTATATTTATTATAGTTTACATCAGAAATTTTTTTTTAATTGAGAAAATAATCAATATTTAATCTTTAAGGAATTTCTTCCGTATTTGATAAAAAATCTTCTTAAATATTTAAAGAATACATATTATTTTAATTTTCATCACCAACAACACAATTAGCATAAATTTCTAACATATTATATTCTTTAAATTCTATTCCATTTTTTTCATTTTTTAAATATTTATTAATTTACGTCTTTATTTTTTACTCTACAACTATTTCTCTAAAAAGTTTGTATGTAGGATCATTTTAGAAGTTAAATTTTCTTAAATCCTATGATAAAAAACAATAGTTTGAATATTCAGAAATTTTTATTAAAGGCTAGCAATCTAAAACAAGACTCTAGTAAATATTCAGGAAGGCTTTATAATATAAAATGTTGTTTTTATCAATAAACTTTTCCTATAAAGCTAAATAGACAAATTCTTTAGTTAATCCTATAGAATTGAGGTATTAAATAATTTTATAATTTCTATTTTTGCTTAATTGACTATATAAGTTTAATACTTCTAGCGCATAGTATTCATATTTTTCGACTATATTAGAATTTCTATTAGCCAATTAAATTTCAGCGAATTTATTCAGAAATCTCAAATCAAAATAATTGTAATAACTTTAATTGGTTTTATTGTTTTTTTCATTGTCGTAAAAATCAATATTTTTAGTTCTGGCTTTTTTATATAAATTGCACAAATTTTAGTTTTTCTCTAAAAAGTCTTACTATGAATTTTTACAGTTAAATATAATTATTGGTTTTTTATCTTCTATGCTAAAGTTAAAAAGAGAGATTTCTATTGGATTTGTAATTTAGTCGATTCCTTCTTCTTCATAGTCCTCATTTTTAAATTTTTTTTATCTAAAAAGTTACTTCCTACAAGCATGTTGGAATTAACTAATTGAATTTTCTAAAGGATCTGTAATACTTAAACTTAATAATTCAATAATAAAAGTTTACTCTTGTATGTTTTCTTCACTTACGGTCTGGAGTTTTTGTATCCATTTTAATACATTAATCTCGTTTGTACCAGATTCGGCATATCTAACGGCCTCTTTTAATAATAAGGTTACTGGTTCTTTATGGTATTTTAATTAATCGATTAGGAAATTATCATCTTGAAAATTTAATAAATATGAAGCACAGTCTTAGTTTCCTCTTATACATAAATTTAAAATCTTTTTATTTTAATATATATATATATATATATATATATATATATATATATATATTATGCATATATTATAATTTAGTTTACATTATATAAAGATGTGACAATGTTTTGTAATTTTAATTATGCGATTTTTTATGCTGTTTTTTCAGGAATTTCTTATATTTAAATGCCTAAACCAGGAATATTATATTATTCGGTTTCTTCTTTTTTTTGACCATAGATTTTAAAATGAATTAACTTTACGATGTATAGGAGAATATTTATTATTCCGGCGTCTAGTAATATTTTTTATTTCATTTTTAATTTAGAATCTTATTAAAGGAAGTTTTCTAAATGTTAAATACTTTAAATTAATTATTATTTATAATTATAAAGTTCTTTTTATTTATCAAATGCTTATTAATAAGTATATATATATTTATCTCTTTTACGTTCTATACCCCAATCTTATAAAAATAAATAAAAATTCATTAATTAAGGAAATAAACTAGATACTTTATCAGCTAATTATCTTTATTTTTTTAATAAATAAACAAATAAATATATATATAATAAAATAATATTACATTAATTTTTATTTGCCTTAAATAATTTCAAATTTTGCCGAATCTCTTTTTTCCTTATTAAGTTAATATTTATTAATAATTTAAACCAAACCCTAACTATGAGACCCTCCACATTTCACAAAATACACCTAACCCTAAACTTCTTACTATATCTTAACTTTTTATTAAAACTAGACATTTTAAAATGTCAAAAGTACGCTTTTTTTCGGTTAGAACTAAAACCAAGCCTATTCTAAATTGCCATCATGACAAAGGGAAATTTCATTATTTTAGATACATAAATAAAGTCCTGTCCAAACATTTTTAATTCTATAAAAATCAGAATATTCAGCTAAAGTACTATCAAAACTTTTAATTTTTTGAATTTCCCAAAGAGATTATATTTAGTCATCTAATGTATCATTTTTGACTATTTTATCCATACTTACTTTATATTAATTATTTATATTTGATGTAAAGTCAGTTATTTAGAAAAAACATTATTTTTAAGCTATAGGAGCTTGTTGGTTTTCTTATTCGAAAAAAACTGTTTTTTCTTTAAGATTTTGCCTTAAATCATTTTTTTTTATAACTGATATTTTACTTTTTACTCTTTTATTTATTAAATATACTACTTCACCGGATTCTAAGGTGCTTGTGCAGTTTATTTTTTAAAGTTTTCGGTCTTCTTCAGTTTAACTGTCCATGAATTAGTAAATTTTTAAAGGTGCAGATTTATCTGTGCTATTTACTTCCAAACCGTAGTCAAAAGATGATTAAGAATTCTTATTTTAGTCGCATAATTCATTATTTTGGGATATATTTATGGCAAAGTTCGGGTCTTTGGCGCAGAAAAGGGCTATTTAATCTAAATACATTATCGGTTCTCCTAATTTTTTGGAATTATTAGCTGATTTAATGATGAAATTCGACCATTCATTAGCTGTTTCTTCTAAACTAGCCTCCTTACAGCAATATTCATAGGCCAAAACATCAGGATTGATAGTAAGAATACATCCAGAATATAAATGTTCTAATTAAACTTATTACCCATAAATTAAATTTAATTTTTTAGATCTTTCCGCGAATCTTTAATTTTCCTCAATTTCTTCTTGAGCTGCTTTTTCTAAATCTTCAATTTGTAATGTTTGCATATTATTAAGAAGAGGATCTTTCTAATTAAGAGTAGTTTTCTTAAAAATTAAAAGATTTTAATTCGTATATTTAGGTGCACATTTAACTCTGAAAAGACATTTTCTGAAAATTAAAGCTGCATTTTTTTTAAGGTATTATGTTTCTTTTTCGGAGAAATTTTGCTCATTTTCCTATTAGAAATTTGTTTGGTCTTATTCTTCATATTTTTTTCCTTGCTTTATAGATACGCATTCTAATTTATTATTAGCAATACCATCACCGGAAATTATTCCTTTTTATTTATCACTATAGTATTTAAAATATACTATGTCATTGCATTGAACGTTCATATTAATGTTTTATTAATTATATTCTTTTTTTTTATTTTATTATTGATATTGATATTGATATTATTAGTTTTCTTTTAATGTTCTTTATATTCTTTGTGATTGTTCTTATAGTTATAATTAATACGTATTCATATGGTCCTATAGTTATTTGTTGTGGTAGTTTATTTCTTTTTAATCTTTAAAATCTTATATTAATGTCTAAACTTTATGAATTTATATATTTTCTTAATTTTAAATTGACTTTCTTTATTAATTTATGCTTTTTAAAATAGAATTTTATTTTGCTTCTTGTTGGGAATTTCTATTTATTTCTTCTTTTTATTAGTAGTGTGATTTTGTTTCGTTTGAATAATGGATGGAATTTTGAGTTTAGAGAATACTATTGTATTATTGAAGAGGATTTTTTTATACAGTGGAGCTTTGATTTAGTATGGCTTAGGACTTTACATATTATTATAATTTTCTAATAAATAACTTCTTTTCGATTTTGTCTATTATTCGGCAAAATAATTCACCGCTTTCATTATGGAAATTAAACATTTTTTTGTTTTAAATAAAAAGATAAATTAATATAAAAGAAGTTTTTTTTTTAATATTAAATATTAATGAATGTATTATTTTTTTTTAAAAAAAAAATAACTTTTAATCATTTGTTAGTTTTAAAAAAATAAACTAAAAATAAAAGTAAAAATAAAGAATTATTTAATTTTTTATTTTTTTTTAATAAAAAAGATTTATTTCTATTTATATATTTAATTTTTAAGTAAAAAAAAAAAGAGAAGTTATTTCACATAAACTTTTAATTAGTTTGATTCTAAAATTAATATAAATTTATATTTTATTTATTATTAAATTATTAGGGAATATTAAATTAAGCCTATTAAATTTAATTTAATTACTAACCTTTATTTTATTAAATTCCTTATTTATCATTAGCAGCGATATTTTTTTACTAAACTTCATTATTACCTCCTTTTATCAACAAAAAATTTGGTTATTATTTCTAAAGGACTTCTTATTGAATTTAAAGAAAAATTTCACATAATTTAGGTTTCGCAATTAATAAGTTATATAGATATTTTTCATTTTTTTCCCCCATTTTTTTAACCATATTCATTATTTCGATTTTTAAATTAAAATCAATCATTTTTACAGCTTCTTCTAAATTTTAAGCCTTTTCCAATTCATCAAAATCAATAAAATCTTCATTATTAGATTCCTCGTTACCCCCTACAGTTTCTAGTTTAACTTTTAACTCTCTGTCGCTGTTACAAATTTTTAATTTATCCAAATTTCGGACTGCACAAAGAGCACTTTCATTATCTGCGAAAGTAAATATTCCTGTCACTTTCTTTTTGTCATCTTTTTCGATTTTCTTTTAAATTATAGGCCCTGCTGTTTGCATGTAATCCAGTATTTATTAATCGGTTGCTTCATAGTATATGTTATATACTTTTACTGTATTATTATTTTTTTGAATTGTTGGATTTTTTTAATAGTTTATGTTTTGCTATTAAATTGGGTTTGTATTTTGAGATTAAAATTAAGCTTATGGTTATATTTGAGGTGCAATATTGAAATTTGGAGCATTAAATTGTGGAATTACGTATCCTTCGTCTTCTTCTATATTTCTTTTTGGCGGGATTTAAGTTAATATTGGATTAAATGCATTCATTCTTTTTTTTTCTTGATAATTTTTTATGTATTTTATTAAATAGAAATAAATAATATTTACATAATTTTATTTTTTTAATTTATAAAAATGATTAATTTAAAAAAAATATATTTACTTTCTTTATGTATTATTACAAATAATAATACTTTTTTTTTTCAATAATAAAAAATATTATTTTTGGTATTTTTTTTAAAAAAATTAATTTAAATATTTATGTTTTTTCATAAATAAAAATACTTTTATTTATTAATTAAATATTATAATCAACCACAAAAACAGCCTCCTTTTTTATTTTTTTCCATAGTATATTTTTCACTCATATCATGCTTAAATTTCTCACTTTATTCTTAATCTTGAACGATATAACTCTAAGCATAATGTTCTTGTCCAGATGTAAAATCTTACCTAGTAGTAAGTTTTTTATCAATTTTGCTATCTTATAATTAAGAACTAGCAACAGAGTTTTTTTTTCTTATCTATCTAAAAATATAATAGCTTCTAAGATATTTTCGCAATCATTTCTAACTGCTCTAACATAATTAGGTAAACGTATAATAGAATCAGATGTGCTAATTTATTATTTGTAAGCTAAGACTTCTTAAAGTTAAGTGTTTTTCTTTTAAAGTACATTTTATAGGTTTTCAATTTTATTTTATTATTAAATTAATGTTTTTTATTATATTTCTTCTAAGTTATCTATAATTTGTATTTTTTCGATTTTTTTATCTTTCAATTCTTTTTCGTTTTTTTATAATTTCATTTTTAGATTTTACTATTATAAATTTTTTTATTATATTTCTTCTTATAATTAATTTAATTTTGAAATGT
The DNA here is from genome assembly GCF_000220395.1 of Ichthyophthirius multifiliis. NCBI lineage: Eukaryota > Ciliophora > Oligohymenophorea > Hymenostomatida > Ichthyophthirius > Ichthyophthirius multifiliis. Next base: position 17,343 of record NW_004086249.1, on the reverse strand, counting down.
TTTCTTGTTTTAACAATTTACTTTCCTAGTTCATTTTTTGCTTTTTGTTTCAACTGTTTATATTTATTATTATAATTATTTTATGTTATTTTTTAATTTTTAAATAATCATTTATTGTTTCTAATAATCTTTTTTTTCTTTTCTCTCCTTTTATATTTTTAAACTTTAAAAAACATATATCACAAACTCTTTAATCATTAACTCTTTTACTAGAACAAGGGCCACATACTGAGTTTGCACATAAAAGGCAATTATAGGACTTTTCACTCATTATTTTAAATGTAATATTACATACAAAACAATTTGTACTTTTTTTAAAATTTTCTTCTTTTTGGAATTAAAATCTCCTATCAATTTTCAAATTGTCAGGTTCATTTTAAATATTTTTTTCTTTTTAAATTTTTTAGATATTATCTTTTTTTTCATCTTGCTTTGTTAATGTAAATGTTTTATCCTCATCTTTTGTTTAAATTGTAATAAATTCAGATTTTACTTCTAATGAATTAGGTAAATTTACTTTGTTATTTGACATTTCGTTGCTTGCTGGATAAGACATAGTATTAATATACTTTTATTTTTTTTATATTTATAAACTTTTATTAATTAATTATTATTTTATTTAGGAATATATTTAAATAAATACATTTAAAAAAAAGAAAAAAAAATTAATAAAATAAAATTTATATTATTAAAAATAAAATTAGTAAATTAAAAATCATAAATATATATTAGAAAAACATTCATATAAATAAAAATTTTTAAAAAGAAAAATAATATAAATTTATATAAAATAAAATAATATTTTTTAAAAAAAATAATATTAAAAAGAAATATAATATTTTTAATAAAAAAAATAAAAAAATTAACATAAAATAAAGCAATAAAATTAATTAAATTTTTAAATTTTTATAGGAAATTTTTTGTAAACTAAAATATATATAATAATAAAATAAAAATATATATTTTTCAATAATTTTCTTTTTAAAAATAATACTATTATTTGCTTTGATTACTAAATATTATTAATTAATCTATTTATTTACTTAATTTATCTATTTATTATTTGCTAAATTAATATGAACACTTTTCTTAATAGATATAACTTTATTATTTGTCTTACAAATCACAAGATTTTTTAATATTAATTTATTATAAATTATCTTGAATTTTTTAAAAGTTCAAATTATCTTTTTTAATTATTTGAGATTCTCGATAAGAATGTTTACTTAACTCTTCTGAATTATTTTTTTATATAAATAAATTATTCTAAGGAATAACTTGATTACAATTTCGCTTTGCTAAATTTTTTGATTATACTTAAGATTTTTATGGTTTTTCATTAAATTCTTTATTTTAATATTTACTGAGTTTTTTTTATAATTATCTCCACTCAATTTCTAAATTATCTTCATTAATCGTATAATTCTTTTAATATTTTCTACTAGTTCCTAATAATAATAAATCAATATCTTTATAATTTTTCATCAAATTTTTATTTAAACCTCCACTATATTCCAATCTATTTGCCTTTTAATTTAATAAATTAATTTCATGCTCTAATTAACTTTTTTATTATTATAATTTTTTAATTGTTAATATTGATTAAATTTAAGTCTATGTATCTTCAGGAACATATATACTTTCATTCTTTAATTAATCTTACTAATTATATTAATTATTATATTTCATACTACTATCGATTAATTCTTATTAAATAATACTTCTTATTTAAGAATGAGTTTCTTATTATAATTATTAATTATTCTTTTGACTTTAAATTATTTTTTAATATTATTGCTGTTATTATTATTGTTGTAAATTTTCTTAAAATTATTATTATTATTATTATTATTATTATTATTATTATTATTATTATTATTATTATTATTTTTGATATTAATTTTATGATGATTATTAATAAGTTTGTTTCTCTTATGTTTTGCTAAATAATATTTCTTTATATTTTTAGTATTATTTTTTATTCATAAAGCTTATTGACTTTTTTAATTCTGATAAGTTTTTTTTAAATGAATTATTTTTCTAAAAAATTGTAATATTTTTTTAATATTTTAAAAATATAAATATAAGTTAATTATTTTTAAAAAGTACCTCTTCAAGTTTTGATATTTTTTTATTGTATAAATTTAAGGACATATTTTTAAATTATATTTTTAATTTTTAAAATTAGTTTTATTTTTGATTATATTATTAATTAAATAAACATTTAATAAAAAAAAATATTTTTTATTTTTTTAAAAATTTACAATAATTAAAAAAAAAATTTTTTAATTTATTTGATAGAAAAAAAAATATATTATTATATTAGTTGAAACAAAACATTATTATAAATAATATAAGTACAATTAGATTTATTATCATTTTCTTAAAAAAAAATATTTTATTTATATAAAAAACAAAACTTATTTTTATCTTTATCTTTTAATTAAATAAATATATTAAAATAACTAATTAATAGAGATTAGGAAATAAATATTTTTAAAAAATGCTAGAAATAGTTTAAATTGATGATTTTTTTGATGATTTAGATAAAAATTAAAAAGTATAATTAAAAGTACCTTTATATAAGAATAATAAATAATACATTAATGAATTAGAAAATAATGTTAACTATTTTATGAACTAATTAGGAAATTCATTTGATTAATAGTAAATTGAAGTATACATGCCTAGATATGTAAAGTAAGATTTAGCTAAAAAAAAAATAGATCTAAAATACATTAGGAAAAAAAATTATAACAATTAGAAGAATTAAAAAGGGAAGAAAGAGTTTTTGGTAAAGCCCAATTTCAATTTGCGAATTCTTTAAAAAGTATTCATTAGATAGAAAAATCTAATTATTTAGAAGTTAAAAATAATATTTATCTAAAAAAAAAATGAATAAATATAAAAAAAATTATAAAAAAAAGTAAAAGTAAGGAAAATAATCATAAGAGTTTATAAAATATATTGAAACTGAATAATATAAGAATTATAAATATAAATATAAACCCTATGTTAAAACTTAATATGAATAATTTATCCAAAATAGACTAGCAACAGGCATACATTTTAATAAAAGAGTAAAAAAAACTAACTTATTAAATATAATAAACCAGTATATAGGAAAACAGTATAAACTTAAGAGATACACAAAACCTAAACTAATATAGTAAAATAAGTCAAAATTACATAAATTTATCCCCATAAATAAATTAAAATTAATTTCATGAAAAAAATTAGCTTTTTAATTTGGAAAAATCAAAAACCTTAACTAAATAAATTAGCGCTTTTAAAAATATGAATTTAATGGATAATAAATAGAAGTTTAGTAGAACTTAATAATTTTAGAAAGTATTTAAATATACTTAAACAGGGATTACTAGACATAGTTAATAAATTTAAAATAGTTAATTTACAGAAGAAGATATTATAGTTTCAAACAACAATATTAGAATTAATGATATTTTGAACAATATGAAGTTCAAAAATAATTGTTCTTTTGGTATATAAAAAATACCGAATAATCTTATATTGTAAGTTTTCGTTTAATTATGTAAACTTTCTTAAGATGCACTTATTTATTAGGCTGATTTTTTAAAATAAATTAAATTGAATTTAAAAAAGAAGGAGAAAAAATTCAGATCGAGCTTTAGAAATTAAAAAATTAAAAAGTAAAAATCGTTGTTTTATTTGTAATTATTACATTTTTTTTAGATTAAAAAGATGATAACTTTATAATTTTTAAAGTTTTTAAAAATCATTATATAGATATTTTAAGTAAAAATAAATAAGAAATAATGACTAGAATATTGCTCACAATTGGTATTAACCCGCATGAAGACTTTTCCTAAATATTTTGGCCTTAATTTTATTTATTTAATAAAATCGTTATTGATTAAAATTATAACCCCATAGAAACTATAAATTTTATTATAAGAGTAATTTTTTTTAAAAAAATTGTATTTTATTATAAATTTAAAATGCAAAACATACTTAGTTTTATAGTATAACTGAATAAATATCTATGAAATAAAATGAATTTATAGCAATTACTAGATTTATTTGTAGCAAATTTGACGAAACTTTAAAATAAAAGGGAAGAGTATTAATATTTGATTTACTAGAATAAAACTTTATAGCATTAAGATTTATATAATAAGATAATGATCATGTTAATTTATAAGAATTAAGAAAATTATTATTAAATCATAAACTAAATTATTAAACTTTTTTGTAACTTATAATATTAAATATATGAAAATTTATAAATATAATGTAATATAAAAAAATAAGTTATTATAATTTAAAAAAATATTTCTTAAAATCTTAAAACTAATTATAATATTTATTTTTTAAAAAATAGATTTATAAATCAATATATTTCAATTCTTTTAATTATTCGTTTATATTTTGTTTATGCATTAATTTGTATCATATTTTTAAAATCTATTATGTACTTTTTGTTTTAAATATATATTTATATTTAATTCAAGCTTTTATTTTTTAAATATTCTTAGTAATTCTCTTCCAATTTATTAGTATGATTTTAATCATAAAACTAATATCCTTCTTCATTGGATAAATAAGTCCAAGTTATTTTTTACTTTTATATATTATTTTATCCTATCCTTTAAATCGGTCGCTAAAATCTTGTTTTTGTATTTATCTGTAAAAATTTATTAAAATCTATTATATAATTTATATTTCCTAATTTTATGTTTGTAATTTATTTCTATTCTATTTAATCTTGTATATAAATTTAATAAAAGTGTTCAAGTTGTTATTATAATTCGTCTGAGTACTATTAAAATTATTAATCGTTATTTAAAAAATACCATTAGAAAGAAAAATCCTGGTTTTCTTACATTTTTATATTACTTCTTTAGCTTTTATATATTTAATTAATTTAGTTTTCTATTATAAATTAATTGAAATCATATATTAAAAAATAAAAAATTTGCTTATATAGATTTATAAAAATATTTGGAACAGAAATTTTTATATAAATGTAATATAAAACTTAAGATTATTATATTAAATTATTGATAAAAATAGAAACAATAATTCAATAAAAATAAAGCTAGTAATATTTTTTTTATTATAAATATTTTAATAATGAAATTATAAATATTATATCACTTCTAAACTTATTTACTTATTTAGATTTAATAAAATTATTATAGAAACTTTTAATTAATATTAAAATTTATAATAAAAGAATAATTATATTATTTTGGGTATTAATAATGTTATTATTGATTAATGGAATAAAACTTTAAAATTGTATGATATAATTGTATTAAAATTATAAAACATAGTAGACTTAATATTTGATAAAAAACTATTAAACTATTAAAACATGGTTTTAAAATTATATTTTTTTTTCTTCGAATATTTTTAAAGTATTATAATTTTTAATAAATATAATTAAAATTTTATTATAAGCGAAAATTATCTTATTCTAAATAAAAAATAAATGACAATCTATTTAATTTAAAAATAAGGTATTAACAATAAATTAAAACATAAGTAATTTGTTTTTAAAAAATAAAGAAAAAAAAAATAAAAAATAAAAAATAAAAAAAAAATAATATCCAAATTTAATATAAAAAAAAAATTATTCAATTTTATTCATTTTAAATAACTGCAGCAGCTCCCATACCAGATCCAATACACATAGAAACAACACCATATTTTGCTTTTTATCTTTTCAATTCAGGAATTAGAGTAGCAATTTATCTAGCTCCTGTGCATCCTAAAGGATGGCCTAATGCAATAGCACCTCCTTTAGGATTAACTTTTTTCATATCTAATCCTAATTTTTAACAACAATATAAAGCTTAACTTGCGAAAGCTTCATTAATTTCATAAATATCGATATCAGTAGTTTTTAATCCGGCTTTTTTCAAAGCTTCAGGAATAGCGAAGGCAGGGCCAACACCTAAAAATATAATAAAATAATTAATAAATATAATTTTTATAAATACCCATAATTTCAGGAGGAACTCCAGAAACAGAATAAGTAACAAATTTAGCAAGAATTGGTAAACCTAATTTTTATGCGACTGATCTTCTTGCTAAAAGTACACCAGCTGCACCTTCAGTTACTTAAGAGGCATTACCAGCAGTTGTAGACCCATCTTTCTTAAATGCAGGTTTTAGTTTTTATAAACTTTAGACTGTTGTTTCTTTTCTTATACCATCATCTTTATTAACAACAACTTATTTTTCGTTTCCGTCTTTATCTTTAACTGTGACTGTAAATGAAACTATTTCGGAGTCAAAAAGACCTTGTTCTTAGGCAAAAGCGGCTTTACGGTGAGAATCAACAGCCAATTTATCTTAATCTAGTTTAGAAACATTGTATTTTTCGGCAACATTTTCAGAAGTAACACCCATAGGAATCAGACAATTTCTTGCTTATTCATGTTCAAAGACTGCATCTGATAGTTTTTCAGGATCTACACTTTTATTCATGTCGTACATAGACATATTTTCTACTCCAGCGCCTATACCAATATCAATAGAACCTAATTTAATCTTAGATGCAATTATAGCACATGCTTCTAAACCAGAACTACATAATCTGTTTATAGCAACAACCGATGTAGTATAAGGAAATCCGGCTAAAAAAGATGCGATTCTTGCTTAAAATTCACCAGAACCAATTTATAACACATTTCCAACAGTAATATCTTCAACTAAAGAAGGATTTAAATTTGTTCTTCTTAATAAATCCTCAAAAACGGGTTTTAACATTAATTCAGGAGCTGTATCTTTTAATAAACCTCTATTAGCTTTAGTTAATGGAGTTCTGACAGCAGCACAAATAACGACGTCGTCTGGAGATTATTAATTAGATACCTAATTAACTTATAATTAATTATTATAAAAGATAATCTTTACATTTTTATATAAAATAAAAAATAAAAAAAAAATTTGATTTTTTGTATATTTTTTTTTAAAAAAGTAAATATATTTTTTATATTAAGAAATTTAACTTATTTATTAAGTATTAATATGGTAAAAATATATTATTTTATTTATTTATAAATTCATTTTTATATTAATTAATTAATTTATTTATTTATTTATTTAATTATTTATTTATTTATTAAAATATTTAAATTTTTTTATTTTTTTCATATTTTTAATAATTTCATTATTATTTAAAATATAAATTTTATTTATTATATAAATCTTATATTTAACTCATATCTTTAATAATATTTTATTTATTTAATTATTTTTTATTTATATTATTATAATTTTTAACATTTATTATATATATATTTTTACTTTAAATTTTTTATTTTTTTTTCATATAAAAAAGCTATTATTTTAATACTATATAATTTTATAAAACTAAAATCTATCTTAATATAAAATTATAAAAAATAATATAATATTTAATTTAAAAATGAATTAATAAAATTTTGAACATAATCATAATTATTAAGAATTTAATGACTAAAATATATAAAATATACCCTTAAATGATAAAGATGCTAATATAATTGATGATTTAGATAATGCATTGAATGGATTTGATAATGAATAATTAAATGTTACTCATGATGAAAAAAGTTTATAAGGTTAAAAATTATATATTTTTATAATATATTTATAAAAATTAAATGAAGATGACTAAGATATAGATCCATAATTACAAAAAGAATATGATGACTTTTTAAAAAATATTTAAACAGGAAATCCATAATAAGGTTTAGATTAATTAGGTAAAATGATGTAAAATTTAATGAGTGATATCGGATAACAATCAACTTAAACTAATAATTAATAAGAATAATCAAATAGTAATTAAGGCAATACTTAATTTAATCCAAATAATATAGGCGATATGTTTAGTAATTTTGAAAATAATCCGTAATTTGATGAATTAGCAAATCATTTATTATAAGAATTTATGGACAAAGATGTTTTAGAAGAACCTTTGATTGATTCATAAGCTAAATACGCAGAATTTTTAAAAGATAATAAAGATAAAATAAGTCAAGAAGAATATAATAGATATGAAAAATAAGCAAAATGTATAAACTAAATTCTTGAAATTGTAAAAAATGAGCCAAATAATAAAGATAAAATGATTGAAAAATTCGAAGAAATGCAAGAATATGGTCAACCTCCTGCCCCTTTACTTAATGCTTTTGGAGGTGAAAGTCCTTTTAATCTTTTTACATAATAGTCAAATTCATAATAAAATTCTAATAGCAATAATAATAATAATATTGGTGGTAATCCTTAAGATGCTTGTAATATTTTTTGATATTTTTAAGTGAATATTATTAAAATTAAATAGAATATATTTAATTAATATGACATTTTTTTTATTTTTATTTTTATAACTAATATCAAATATATTTATATTTTTTTTATATTTGTGTCTTTAATTAATATTCTGATTTTAATTTTTAAATCTTTTATTGTTTAAAATATTATAAAAATTTTAGTAAATTCTTTTTTTTTAAAAAAAAGAAATTTATAAATATTTATTTTTGAAAAATAGTATATATTTGAAATTATTAATAAATGTCTTTAATTAATTAATAATAATTAATTAAAAAGTATAATAAAAATAATGATTTATTTTTTCTTAACCTTTATTTTAATTATAATATAATAAGATATTTTTAATTATGCAATCAATATTATTTTTTAAAAAAATGTTTTTTTTTTTATCTTTTAATATTAAAATTGTTTTTATAAATTATATATAGAATTAAGATTTAAAAAAAAAAAAAAAAAAATAGTCAAATATTTACTAAAATAATATTTATAAGATATATAAATATAAAAAAATATATAATATAAATGAAAAACACTTTTATACTATTTTTAATTTTACTATTTATTATCAATTCTTTATAATCAGTATAAACTATAAAAAAAATAAAGACGATTGTAGTAGTAGATAGTTCTACATATTAACATACCCATTCAACTTTTTTTAATGATTTAAGAAGTGAATATTTTTTATATTTATATTAAATCATAAAAATATAAAGAAAATGGATATGAGTTAGATTTTAGAGCAATCAATTCTCCATTAATAAAATTAATGACATATGGAGAATACAATTATGATAAAATGATTATAATAGCAACTTAACCAATGGGTTTTAAATATAAAAATTCTTATTATTAATATATATATATAATAACAGATGGAAAAGGTTTAACTAAAAATAAAATAATTGATTTTTTCGATTCTGGAAGAAATGTTTTTATTGCGTCTGATATAGACGCATCTAAAACTATAAGATAGATTTTTAATGAATTCGGAGTAGATTTAGATAGCATAGTTAAAAAGATATATTTATTATATAAAATTATTAATCTAAATAAAAATAGGGTTCTAGTGTTTTAGATCATTTTAATTATGCAGATTAAATTGATAATAATTAAATATTTTCGAATAATATAATTAATTAACCTGTTATTTGTCCTTAATTAAAATATCCTATTTTATATAAAGGATCAGGTATTTCTATGGCTCCTTATGAAATGAATCAAGTTTATGGAATATTAAGAGCAGAAGATACTACTTATTCATATAATTATGAAAAAAGTGAAACAGAAAATACTGGAAATCACATTATTTTAGTTGCAGGAGTTTAAGTAATAAATAAAAAAAATTAAATTAAAAAATAAAAAATATAAAAAAGGGAAGAAATAATGCAAGAGCTATTTTAACTGGATCAATAGAATTATTTAGTAATGAATTTTACAAATAAGAGTACTTTTATTTATATTTAATTTAGATATTTATTTTTTTAATTGAAATTTATATAAAAAAAAAATATAGAAAATTTTCAAATAGAGAATTTATGTAAAATATAATGTTATGGAATTTCGGAGAAACTGGTATATTAAAAGTAGGAAAAATAAATAATACTTTAGATGGATAATCTTAAAAAGTTACTGAATATAGAGTAGGAGATAAATGCGAATATTCAATTGAAATATTTATGTGGAATAGATTAACAAATACTTGGAATCCTTACGTTACAGATGATCTTACAGTCGAATTTATTATGTTGGATCCTTATGTTAGAATGCCTTTGAAAAATGTTTAAAATACAGCACTTTATAAAGCAAAATTTTAAGTATGAAAATAAAATTCATTTTTTTTTATTAATAAAATTATTATTTTACAAAATTAGGTTCCTGAAAAACATGGTGTATTCAAATTTAATATAAAATATGAAAAACCTGGATTTAATTTTATTTACGAAGCAACAAAAGTAAATATAAAATATATATATTTTTAATTTTAATTTCTTTATAATATTATAAGGTTACTGTTAGACCTTTTAAACATAATGAATATCCAAGATATTTAGAATAGGCTTATCCTTATTATATAAGCACTTGGGCTACTATTATTGGGTTTTGCGTTTTAGTTTTTTATTTCTTGTTTCATAAAGATTGATTTTTATATATAAAAATATATATTTAATTACAATAATTAAAATTTATTGAAAAAAATACATTTATTTATATTATTTTAAAATAATATATATTTTTTATTAATTTAAATAAAAATACTTATATATATATATATTATTTTTAATAATCAATATGTAAATTATTAATAATTAAATAAATATAAGAAGTCAAAAAAAATTTTTAAAAATAAATAAATAAAAAAATATTTAAAAATAAATATGATTTTATAAAAAAGACTTAGGTAAAGTTTTGACAATTTCTTTAATAAAAATTCCGAGTAAAAATAAGAACAATAATAAGAATAATAATAAATAAAAATTGAGCAAAATATATAATAGTAATAAACTAGAAGAGATAATTTGCGTATTTCAAATATATTAAAAGGTTACAAATAGCAATAAGAAACTGAAAAATATTTAGATGAAACAATTATTTTAGTAAACCTGCAAAAATAGGATTATCAATAATAAGTTTCTAAATTAAAAGAAAAGCATTTAGAAAAAGAAATATAATAAGCATTTGCTTATTAAGAAAAATTAGAATAAGAAAATTAATCCTAAAAAGAAATTTCCTATTTAATAAATTAATTTTTAAAATAAGACGAAATAGGCAATGATGTTGAAAATATTGCATAAAATAGTAATATAATTTTTTATTTTTTTTTAAAAAAAATATGTTTTCGAATATGATTTTTTTTATACATATATATTAGATTATTATTTATTATCCGGAAATAACTTGAATTTAATAAGAAAATTATAATATCCAACAAATATTTAATAATATTACCAAGACAATAAAGATAAAGCTCTATTTATTCAAAAAGTAACATGATTTAAAAATTAAAATTAATAAAACATATTACAAAAACTAATTTATTTATAAAATATTATATAAATAAATAAATTATAAAAGGGCTTTATTGAAGAATTAAATTTAATATGGATCTCTATCGATGAATAGTTGTTTCTTTGGAATTTTTATTAATAAAAAGACGAATAATCATAGGCTTTTTAATTTACTTTAGAAGATAAGATTACACATTTATGTTATGGATAACCAAAGAACATAATATTTTAATAAAATGGTATTAAAGATATATTAGCAATATCATTTAGAACAGAAATTCGTTTAAAATATATATATTTTAATTAAAAAAATTAAATAATAATCGATGATATAAATTTAAATGCATTCACAAATCATGAATTTATAAATACGATGTAGTTTAGTAGTAAAGGAGATTTATATGTAGGAGGAAATACAGGAATTATAAAGAAAATTGATTTTAATTTATAAAAAATAAATATAAAAAAAAATATAAAATTTAGATAATATTGGAATTACTTAGTTAAAAATTAAGAAGTTGTTTAATTAAATATTGATAATTCTAGAAATTTATTATATTCCCTTGTAAGTATAGACAATAGAAAAAGTATTTTTAAAGGCGAAAATTTTTTTTTCGGAAAAAAAAAAGATATTTCTTAAAGAATTGATATATATGATATTTAGAATGATAATGTGAATTTCTTAGGAAGCTTATCAGATGATGAATATTATTAAATATTAAAAAAATAGGAATAAAATTATTTAGATAATAATCTTTAAAATTTTCTGGTTGTTTCTTTCTAATGCTTTGAAGAATAAGAAAGTAAAAATATTCATTTTATGACTATTTTAAAAAATGGTATAAGAAATTATTTTGAAATTAACATTTTGAATAGTAATAAAATTTAATTTAAAATTAAATTCACTAAAGGTTTAAATGAATTTTATTAATAGTATTATAAATAGGAAAACATGCTTTTATTTTCAAATGTAATAATAATAAATATTATTCATATATATATATATATATATATATATATTTATATATATATATATATATATATTATAATATAATAATTATTTAATAACTTAAATATTTTTTAAAAAATTATACAGGAACTTATTTTTAATTATAAGTAGAATTTATAAATAAGTGAAGTTTAGAATGCTTTTCTTTCCAAAAATAATATTTTTGTTTCTAAATAATATGAGAATAAAAGTTAATTTTTATATATTTCAACTTGTGAAACTATTAAAGATAGTTAAAAAGAAGATTTTTTCTAAAGCGATTAAATGTTTTAAGGATATGTTTCTAATTAATAAATATCTTCCGAAAGTATATCTGAAATAGATTTTTGCGTATCTAAATATTTACTAGCTTTTTAATTAAAAGAAGAGTTATTATTATAAAAAGAACAAAGACAATTATTATATAATGAATATTAATCTAATAATTAAAAATATGGCGAATTATAATATAAGTATTTGAGTGATTTGTAAAAGTAGTGTTATTTATAACCTTAACATTTTGTGTTTTTAACAAATTAGGAATTAATTATCAGTTATAAATAACGGCCTATTGATATTTTATATTAGATATTAGCCATAATTCCTGAAAATATAATTATAGAAGTAAATTCATAGAATAATTTTTAAGCATCTTTTTTATTTTTTGAATAATTTATAATAAATTATGGATTAACAGAAACTTTTGCAATTTTTTCTTAGATATTATGTAATGGAGAATAAAAGTACTATGTAAAAAAAAAGCAATATATATATAGGAAAATTATTTTATTTTATTTTATTTATTTAGTGGTCCTTGTAAGTTCATTAAAATTTATAAGAATAATATGAAAATTATTTGAATAATATAGAATCTTTTTAAAAATAATAAAACAAAATAAATTAACAATAATCTACATCTAAAAATAATTAAATTATATATAAAAAAAAAAAAATTTAATTAAATGAAACAAAGATTATGGAAATAGATGGTAAAATTTTAAAAAAAGCTTAATTTTTTTATTAGAAATATGGTTCTATATAAATTGATGAGTAAAAAAAATTGTTTCCTTAATAAAGGAAAAAAATAAATATATAACACTAATATTAATATTAAAAATAATAATAATAATAATAATAATAATAATAATAATAATAATAATAATAATAAGAATAGTAAGATTAATAGTAACAGTAATATTAATAGTAAGAGTAAGAGTAAGAATAATAATAAGAATAAGAGTAAGAGTAATAGTAAGAGTAAGAATAATAGTAAAAATAATAGTAATATTAATAGCAATAGTAAAATTAATAGTAATAGTTAGAGTAAAAGTAATATTTAGAGTATGAGTAATAGTAATAATAATAATTTGAGTAAGAGCAAGAGTAATAGTAATTTTAATAGTAATAGCATTATTTATAGTAATAGTAATATTAATAGTAATAGCTATATTAATAACAATATTAATAGTAAGAGCAATATTAATATTAATAGTAATAGTAATAGTAATAGTTATAGTAATAGTAATAGTAATAGTAATAGTAATAGTAATAGTAATAGTAATAGTAATAGTAATAGTAATAGTAATAGTAATAGTAATAGTAATAGTAATAGTAATAGTAATAGTAATAGTAATAGTAATAGTAATAGTAATAGTAATAGTAATAGTAATAGTAATAGTAATAGTAATAGTAATAGTAATAGTAATAGTAATAGTAATAGTAATAGTAATAGTAATAGTAATAGTTAAATATTTTTGATAATAATTATGGCTTATATAAAAGATAAAAACTAAATGCTAAAATAGAAGGAATGCTTTTATATCTATCAAGATTAATAAGGCCTATATGGAATCGAGAATTGCTAAATAAAAGTTCTCCAAAAAATGATAATAATTATGCTTTTTGGCTTTTGAGTAATGAAGAAATGGATATTTTAGTTAATAGAATTTCTTAATTTAAATTTTGGGTTTAAAATAATAGTTTTTCAGAAGATTAATAATGTTTATAATTAGAAAAAAAAATTGTTTTTTTTACTGAAAAAATTATATAAGTTTTAAAATTGTTAGTTTTTGTGCAAAATAATTACATTGAGAATTTTTCTCATTTTTTGCTGGATTTTACATTCAGAAGATTTTTCGAAAATAAAGATTGCAGTAAAAATATTAAGGAATATATATTTGAAATTATTAAATAAAATAAAAATTTTTAGAATAATAATTACTACTTATAAAATTTCCCATCTATTTTTACCTTAGAGGATTTAAATTTGAATTTAAATGAAAAAATTTATGCTAATTTAAAGGAAAATAATAAAATCGAAATCGATTAACTTTCTTAAGCCAATAATGTTATAATTGATAATGTTTCATAAATTTCATGTTAATATGCTGATAAGATTTATTAATTTTATGAAAAACTCGATGCACTTAATTTTTTTGCAGAATTTATTCTTGAATATTTTAAGTTTAATCAAAAAGCAATTGATTTTATATAAAATAAAAGTAATAAATAAAGTACTTAGTAATCTTTCATTTAATTATTTATTGTATAAAGAGAATTTGCTATTTAAAAACTTTGTGAAATTATAGAAAATAATATAAATAAAAATTTTAAACTAGTTTAAGATATAGTTTTAAAATGTTAAAAATATGATTTTATAATTGTAATTTTTTTTTTTTTTTTTAAAAAAAAAAAATATAATATAATAAAACAGTTACATGCTTAGATAATTTTATTACTTTTTAGATTAAAATAAAAATAATTAATTTTAGAATTAAAAAGTTAACATACTTTATCTATTTTGTAAAAATATTAGTTTACAAGTTTACTTTGCCTAAAAATTTTATACGAGTATTTTGAAATTAATAAAGATTATAAATAAACATATCAATTAGCTTATAAAATTTCAAACTTTAAGAACTAATAAGAGGATATATTAAATTTAAATGAAAGAATTACTTATACTGAATTAGGATTATTTAATTTAGATTAAATTTTAAAAGATGATCGTAAAATTAATTTACTTTATATAAATATTTAAATTAATTTTTTATTTTTTCTATAAGTTTTAAATCAATAGGAAAAACAATAGCTTAATTATGATTATTCTATTTTATAGAAACAAATAAAATTTTTAAAAATATAAAACAATATTTATTTGAATCTACTTGTTTTGAAAAATAAAAACCTTAATGATAAAAACTTAAAAAAACAATTTATTTAATATTAAGATGATTTTGAGTAATAATATTTGAATAGGCTTTATTTTGAAAGAATTACTGAACAAAATTTAATTGATTATTTTATAAAACCATTAAACTTAATTGAATATGATTTAATATTAATGGATTTAAACAAAATATTTATTAAAAAATAAAGACTTGCGTAAATATATCAAAGTATGATAGAAAGAATAAGTAGAGATAATGCATTAGAAAAATATTAATGGCCTAAAAATATTCAAAATAAAGTAAGAATAAATATATTTTTAAATTTATTTTATTAAAAATTATTTACTTGATAAAATAGCTTATTTATCTTTATGAATAATTAAATGATAAAGAAAATTATTTTGATTGTAAATTAATAATAATGTTTTGTGAAACTATTAATGTTAATATTTATTAATAAAGAAAATATATTTTAAAAGAATTTAATATAATATTATCAGATAATTCTAATTATGATAACATTTTAGATTCTTGTGTTTGGATACCATTTCTTTTAGTTAATTAATTAAAATATTCTATTATAGATATAATGAAAATTTATGATGATAACTTATTGAGTGTTATTTCTTAAGATGAAAATATCTATATTATAATTCAAATTTGTAATTCTGTAATCTTATTGTTTAAATATTTGTAGAGTTTTACTTTAAAAGCTATATAAAATAATAATGATTAAGACATTTAATTAATTAAAAATGAAAAATTATTTATATAATCAGTTTTGAATAATATAAAGGTATTTAAAATATGAAATTAAAAATATATTTAATAATTTTAATTTAAAAAATAGATGCTATTAAATAATAATCTTAACAATTTTGATAGAGATGAAATTGAAAAATAAATATATAACTTAAATTTTTAGGAAATTTAATAAAAATTAGAAGAATATTTATTAAATATTAATTAAATCTAATTTGATTGAATATAATAATATTACTTTATTAAATTCTAATAATTTATATTTTAAATTAAAATAATAATCTTTAAATTTTTTTTTTTAAATTATTTATAATGTGTATAAAATAGATATAAATATAAATATAAATATAAATATAAATATAAATATAAATATAAAAATATATTTATATATATATATATATATATTTAAAATAAATGTGTTAATAAAATATATATTTTTAAATATATATTATATATCTATATCAAAATTATAATAATAACAATAATAATAATAATATATATAAAAATAATAATAATAATAATAATAATAATAATAGTAATTTCTATAATATTAATATATATAATAATTAATATTATTTATTTTTTTATTAATATATTTAGAATGAAAATATATATTATTTTTTTAATACTAAATATGAAGATTTTTGTTAAAACAAATTTTTTTAAAAAATATAAATAAATTATAAGAATATTTAAAATATAATTTTTATTTATTTTTTTAAATAATTATAATATTATTTGATTTGTACATATAAAAATAAAAATAAAATATTTTTTTATTAATTATTATTTTTGCTTAAATAATATTTATATATTTAATTAATATATTTTCTAATATTTTTACAAAAAAATATGTATTCATACCTTTAATTATTTTTTTTTTTTATTATTTTAGATTTTTATTTAAGCAATTAAAAATAAATTTATAATAAAGCTACTATACTTTAAAAAATGAATATTACTAATTAATAAAATAAATACTTTGAATAATATGACTATGATGAAGATAGTGATGATAATTAATATAGTGATGATATAGAATCTTTAATTACTTTAAAAGATTAAATTTATATACTTTGGAAAAGTAAAGATTATAGAAATAATT
>NW_004086250.1:0-40360 GCF_000220395.1 Ichthyophthirius multifiliis | reverse complement strand
TATATATATATATATATATATATATATATATATATATATATATATATATATATATATATATATATATATATATATTATATATATATATATATATATATATATATACTATATATACTATAGTATATATATATATATATATATATATATATATATATATATATATATATATATATATATATATATATATATTATTATTATTTTATTTTTTTTATAATCTTACGCAATATTATTATAATTTTTTTATATATTTACTAGTAAATATTTTGCTTTAAAAATTTATCATAAATCAATATTACTATATCTATAAAAAAAATTAATATTCTTTCGTAATAAAATATAAAGAATATTTTTAAAATTTTTATAGTATTAAAATAATAATAGAAGTTATATTTTTAAATATAATATAATATAATATAATAAATTCCATTAAATATATATATGAATTATAAATGATTTTAAATATTTACACAAGTTAAACAAAAGCATTTTTTATTAAATATATTAAGGTGAAATATTATGTCATAAAGTTAATGTATTCATTTTTATATTAAACTAGAAATGTACTTTATTATATTAAAAATATAATATAAATTAATACATTTTAACTTTTCTATAATTTAATAAAAATCTCTAAATTAATATTCTATTGGAACTAATAGATATATTGCTCAAAAATAAATAATAAATTATTTTAATAGATTTATTTTTATATATGAATATATTATTTTAATATTATTAATTATGATGATATATTAAAGTTAATTAAAATGATAATAATGAAATTTTATAGATAACTTAATAAAATAAATTTTTTTAATTGTATCATTATTAAGAAAAATAATTAAAAATAAAAAAATTAAATAAATTAGGCAATTTTAAATAATAAATATGAATTATTTTATTTTTTATTATTTTATATTATGATATATATTTTAATATGTATTACAATATTTTTAAAATAAATTATAAATACATATATATATAAATATATTTATATATATATATATATAAAATTAAATTAATGTATAAAATAATATAAATATAAATATTTATTTATATATTTATGAATATTTAATATATATATATGTATTAATATATTTTTTTTTATATATTTTTTCAATAATTTTTTTTTTTATTAACTTATTTTATTTATTAGATATCTTATAATAAAAATGGAATTTAAATAATTAAAATACTAATATGAATTCAAATTTTTTATATTTTTGCTAATTTTTTATTTTTGAAATAAGTAATTACTTTATATTAATATATATTTATTTAAATATTTATATATAATTATATATATTTTTAATCAAATTTAAAAGTATTTATTTAATTTATATTTATATATTTGAATAGTTAATTTTTAATTAAACTTTAATTTTTTTAATTTTTTTTAATTTTATTATTTATTTGTATTCAAAGTATATAATTTATAAATATATTCATTTACAAAACAAAAGTTATTATTTATTAAATATTATATAAAAAATATATTTTTAATCACATTTTTAATTTAATAAAGGCTTACAAAATAAAAACTATACTATTTATATTAAATTTTAATATATTATATTAAAGTTAAAAAAATAAAAATAAATAATGACTGAAATTTTTTCAAATATTCCCGAAAATAATGAAAATGAAGATGAGGAAGAAGAAGAAGAAAATGATGAAGTAGATGAAGATGAAAATGTATCTGAAAATGCTTAAAAATACCATAATAATAATTTTGATGGGTATTTAATGTTCGATTTTCACGAATTTTAAGATTTAATATAATAATAAGACTATTCGGAAACTAAATCAGTTTTAGAAATAAAATAAAAGAATAATATTTTAGGTTAAATGTTAGAAAGTTTTTAAAGTATTCCAAAATTTTATACATAATAAGACGATATAATGAAATATTCAATATATAACTAAGTATTAGATGAAGTAGAAGATGATAACAAAAATTAAAATATGCATTTATAAGGTTTAGAATTATTAAATAAAAAAATGGATATGACTAATTATGATGAGTTTTATGTTTTTTTGGAATAATTGGAGAATATTTAAAGAAGGAAATAAAATAAAAAAATAAATTTCCATTTATTAGAATAATTCGAGGAAATTATAAAAATTAAAAATTATTTTGGACAAATGTAAGAGTTTATTGAAAAATCTTTAAAAGAAAAAAAATTTAATTAGAAGATGAAAAATAAATATTAAGAATGATGTTATTTTAATTTGAGTTTATTGTAAATGCAATTTCTGAATAAATTAATCCTATAGCCCTTAGTTTATGTTTTTTTAAATGTATTGAATTTTTAAAGTTCTTTGAGAATTTAGTTATTTTTATAAATAATTTAAATACGTTTAATCAAAAAATAAAAGAAGAAATGCTAGATACTCCCAATGATAAATTCTAAAGGGCAGTAAGTCTTGTTTAAAATAAAGTTGGAACTATTGTTGGTAAATAATAAAAAGCTTTTTAAATTTTAAATGAAAAAAACTTTGTTTAAAAAGTAAATTTTACATCTTATACAAAAAATATCATTTTAGCTCCTAGAAGTAAGAAATATTAAATTAATAGCTTGAGTTTTAATAATGTTAATACAACTGATATTTTTTCTGTTAGAAAATGATATAATTAAACTTTTTTATATTTTTTTTTGTATATATTTACCTTTTCTAATTTTTTAAGAAAAAAACAAAAAATATTCTAGTCTAATTTTTTTTTTTAAGCTATTCTAAAAAATGTTCTTGTTTTTTTGTTATTTATATGTTAAAAATAATTATTTTTTCTAATTTAAAAAAAAACTATTTTTTTTCTTAATTTTTTATTGTAAAAGCACTTTTTTTTAAAAAAAAAACTATTTTACTATTTTTCTATATTTTCTATTTTTATATATAAATGCATTTTTTTTTATAAAAAAAAAAAAACCTTAATAAATTTTATATACAAACATAGATATTATTAATATTTATTTATTTTCTTTAAAAAAAAAAATTCAGTCTTATTCTCCAATAATTTTTCTAAATAAAAATTTTTCTTATTTTTTAAACGCTTTATTTTTTAATTTCTTAAGATTCTGTTAGAAAGCTTTTCTAATTAGAAATGCTTAAAATCTAATTAGGTGTATAAATTTCTTCATATTTATTAGAATAAGAATAAGCCTAAAACTAACTAGACTCATAAGAATAGATATCTTCATTATCTCCTTTTTTTTCTTTGCAACACTCGTTCGAAGAATGTAAATTATAATGATTATATTAATAAACATTTTAGACTAAATTATATAAATGCTTATCTTATTTATATATATCTAATATATATTCTAAAAAATCTGAATTTATATTATTTCCTTTATTTTTTTGCTCTTTTAATCCTTCTATTATGTAAGCTATTTATTTTATACTTATTTTTATTTGCAAATATACTAATAATAATTTAATTCTATTTTAGAATTAAATGGATTATTCGTAAAAATTCTAACATAAAAATTAATGATAAAAATTAAAATCTTCATTAAATTAAAGCTTTATTTTAATTAATTTTTATTTTTTATTTTTTATTTTTTTTATTTTTTTTTACATTAGAAATTTAACCAAAATAAACAATTAAAAATTTCACTTGTCTTTCTACACTTACGATTTCGATTTCTACCGAAAACTTTTCTTTAGGAAATTATACAGTGTTAAATAAGTAAGCTAAATCATTAATTTTAAAATACTTGGGTAAAACTAATATTATATTATTTGATATTTAGCTTGATTTTTTTAATATTTCATTAAGTTTCTCCTTTTATATAAACTTCCCTTCTTAATTTAAAGATATTTAAGGTTAAATAAATATTAAATCGAGTTTTTTTTATAAAGAAAAATTTAAATATATAAAATCGCCCACTAGTATTTCGAAGTTTTTATTTAATTTTAAATCTATGATTGTGTTTTATATTTATAGAGCTTTTTTGGAATTTTTTTCTATACAAATTACAGTATTTTGATTTTTTAAAAACTTTTTATTTTTTTTAATATATATATATATATATATATATATATATAATATAATATATATATATAATATAATATAATATAATAAAAATTACTTGTATAGTGTTCTAAGTATTTTAAGGAAAAATATCAATAATAATAAAAGGACGTTTTTTATTTTTAAAAATACGTGTTTATATATATTCTAAAATCGGATTTGGAATTTGTTATTATTGATTTTCTAATGAACTAAATTAATTTAAAGAAACTTCTAACTAAGTTTCTGTTTAAAAATCTTTCGATAAAATCATTGATTTACTATTTATGTTTTATTCTGTTATTTTAGCCATTAAGATATTTTTTTTTTTTTTTAGTATAAATATTTAGTTATAAGGATATTCTTATTCTTATATATATTTTCTAATATCTAAACGCTTTTTTTACATATTTTTAATTTTTAATTTTTAATCAATTTCAGGGTTTTTGTTTTCTTATTCATCTATGTGGCTTTTATTTATTTTTGAAATTCCTTCGTCTTACTCTTAATTTTCTTGAATTATTTGTTGTTTTTTTGAAAAAAATATGGAAAATATTTATTTGCAACAATCGCTTTTTTAAGCTTTTTTATTTATTAATTATTCTTCACTCATTTTTTTATTTTTTTTAATATTTTTATTTTTTTGAGTTTTTAATAAGAGTTAAAAAAATAATCAAAATTATAATATTTTAATAGTTAAAAAAAATACATTTTTAATTTGTATAAAAAATAAAAATGAATATAACTTATATATATTAAATAAAAACTTATATATGTATCATTAAGTGTTTTCTAAAATTTTTTCTTATTCTGAATTTTAATACATATTTTCAATTTAATTCTTATTTTTTCCTTAAAAGTTTTATTAAAATTCAATTTCATATCTTTACTTAATTGTTTCTATTTATTATTTTAAATTATTCGAAGTATATAAGTTAATATTTATTTCGTTTTTTTAAAAAAATATTTCGAATTCTTTTTATTTATACATTTAGATCATAAAATCTTCCCCTATTTTTTCGTTTTCAAATTCTAATTTAAAATTTATAAATTTGTTTTTATGTTCCCTTAAAGACTCTATTTTTACATTATGAAACCCATTTTTTTAAAAAAACTCTTATAATTATTCTTAAGTAACATTTTTTTTTACATTAGATAATTAAAGTAAGTTTTCGCTTAATTGTTCTTGCTAAATCGCTTATATATCAATATCATATACTGTATTTATATCAGGTGAAATAATTATTTCTGGCAAATCTATATTTATATTTTGCTTTAACTCTGATATTATTTCTTACATTTTTTAATCATCAAATAAATTAACAAAGGTGAGAATTCCTTTAAGTTGTTTTTCTTCTGTCGCTATTATTATTTTAAAATTATATTTTATTTCGGGATTTATTAATTTCTTGAAAAACTGCCCAAATATTTCAATAAATTGTGTTTAAAGTTGTTTTATTTGATTTTCTCCTCTGTCATTTCCAAAAAGACAAAATCTTGAAAAAAAAATACTTTTTTAAATATCCATTTTTTTAAAAAAAATAAATAAATTTTTATAATTAAAAAATTAAAAATATAAAAACTAAAAATAAATAATATATATAATATTATATATATATATATATGATAAAGAAAAAGTTAATTATATAAAATCAATATAATTTATATTTAAATTTATTGATTAATTTATATTTTATATACATTTTGAAATCATTAATATATAATTGTATTATCATTTTTTAAATAAATCAATAATATGAATAATATTTTTTTTAGTAAAAATCGCAATTTATTTTTTATTTAAAAGTTAAGTTATTAAAAGATACTTTCTTCCTTAATTAAGATTAAATTCTTTAACAATTTCTACTTGATGTTTTTCATTAATTTAACAAACGAAAAAATTATCAAATTTGTTAATTATAAAATATTAATTAATCGCTAAAATGCAAACGAAAAAATATTAAACATATTTAATCTTAAACAAACTCTAGATTTTTATCTAAAAGTAAGAAAATATGTATATAAGTACTCATTACTATATAGTTTTTATATTAGAGAAATTATTTAATTTCATTACAAAAATACTCTGAGTATACTTCTTAATTCTTTTAAACTAAATTAAATAAAACCAATTTATTTTATGAATTTTCTAATTAGTTTTTTATTAATAATTTTTCTAAATTTCCATAAACGATAAATTTTTTATTATTTTAAATATTTAAAGAACTTATAAAAAGTTAATTTTTTTTTTCAAATAGGTAATATATGAATTCCTTTTAAAAAAAACTATTCATTTATATTATTAAGGAAAAAAATATTTTTCGTTTAATTATTATAGTGTATGTATTTTTATAAAAGGTCTTCTTTTAAGAAAATTTTGTTTATTTTTTTAAAAGAAACTAAATCTAATATATTTGTATAAAACAAATGCTTATTAATATTTTATTCACTTTAAATATAAATTAAAAGTTTTAAATCTAAATCTTTAAAAATTTACAAAATTTGTATTTTTCTTGAATTTTAATTATAATGATTATTTTCATAAATTTAATATATTTTTTTATTTCTAAAAATATCTAAAATTTAAATCCCAGTATTTTTTAAGCAGAGTAAGTGTTTTTATTATGAAAAACCTAAATAGAGTATTTTATCAGTCTTTTTTTAAATTTTTAATTATATTTAATTACTTTTGTATACTTGCTTGAAAACATATTTTAAATAGACAATTATGGTAGTGATTGTGTATAAAAAAAATTAAAATTTCACTCTAATATTTTAACTAATAAAAAAGTAAATTGTAAATCCTCCTAAATATGATAACAAGTGTATTATATAATATATTAACTTATATTATGTTTGTATTTATATTATATTTTATATCATTACTGGTAATGTTATTATTGAATAAAATTCAAAGCTTATAATTTTATTTATTATATTTGTTATCGGGCAAAAAACTTCTATAAAAAATAATAATGTTTTTGGATTATTGATTATTTTTTTATTATGATTTTCTGCAATATATATATATTAAGGTCTATATTAGCATTTTTTTAGGCTTTTTTATACAGACTTTATTATTTGCCTTTTTTTGCTTTTTTAAAGTTTTTTAATGAAAATATACTTTTAATTTTATTATATTGTTCAATAAATACGTATTATTATAATTAAGATGATAAACTTAAATATATTTTTATTCTTTTTAATTTTATATATATAATTTTTTTTATATTAGAATTTTGTATATATATATATATATGATGAAATACATAATTTTTTAAAAAAATATATATCAAAAAAGTTAATAAAACTCACTATTAAAAAAAAAGCTAAACATAAATAATTTTTTTAAAAAATAATACTTTCTCATAAATCAAATTTAATGCCTTAGGCTAAAGGTAATGTTTTTCCATAATTAATAGTACAAGTAGATCTTCTCATGTATTATTTCCAAGAATCTGATCCACTTTCTCTACCACCTCCAGTTTCTTTTTCTCCTCCAAAAGCCCCTCCGATTTCAGCCCCTGAAGGTCCAATATTAACATTAACAATTCCAGTATCTGCCCCTAAAGGACCAGTCCATTTATAAACATTAGCAACATTTTAAGTAAATAAAGAAGAAGAGAGTCCTTAAGGAACTGAATTATTGATTTAAATAGCCTCATCTAGTGTATCAAACTTCATAATATAAAGAATAGGTACAAATAATTCATGTTAAAGTATAGGAGCATGTACATTAGTCATTTCAACTATTGTTGGTTGTACGAAATTACCATTTCCTTCAACTTTTTTACCCCCAACTAATATTTTTCCTCCTTATTCTTAAATATCTTTAAGCCCTCTTTCGAATATGGAAATTTAGTTTGTAGAATGTAAAGGTCCACATAAAGTTTTAGAGTCCAAAGGATCTCCAATGACAACTGAAGAGTATGCTTTTACTAGTTTTTCTTTCATACTTTCATATTTTGAAGAATGAATTAACTATTTATATTTATATTTATATATAATAATTATATATGTTTATAAAAATACTAGTCTTCTTAAAGATGTACATCTTTAACCACAAGTACCAACTGCAGAAAAACAACTGGCTTTTAAAGCTAATTCTTCATTGGCATCATCACATACTATTAAACAGTTATTTCCTCCAAGTTCAAGAATAGATTTACCGAATCTTTTGGCAACTTTTTAGGAAACTTCTCTACCTACCTAAGTGGAACCAGTAAAACTTATTAATGCAAATCTGGTGTCTTCAACTAGTTTTTCACCAATATCTCTACCTCCGGTACAGAGGGTTAGTACAGATTTTGGAATTCCATTTCTTTCGAGAACATCAATTATAATTTTAGTACAAGCTATACCACATAAAGGTGTAGTAGGTGAAGATTTCCACATAGTCAGATTACCACAAACTGCCGCAACACAAAAATTCCAACCAAAAACAGCTGTTGGAAAATTAAAAGCTGAAATAACACCAATTAAACCTAAATAAAATAAATAAAAAAATAAAAAATTATAAAATAAATTAAATTATATTATATTTATTTATTTATTATTTTTTACCTAAAGGATTCCATTATTCCATCATTATATGATCAGGACGTTCAGATGGAATCATTTAACCATTTAAATTTCTTGATAAACCACAACACATATCACAAATATCGATTATTTCTTATATTTCTCCTTCTCCTTCAGATAAAATTTTTCCAACTTCTAAAGATACTAATTTTCCTAATTAAGATTTATTTTTTCTAAATGCATCTCCTATTTATCTAACTATTTCACCTTTTCGTGGCATTGGAAGCTTTTTTTTTTTTTTTTTTTTTATATTTATTTTTCTTTACACTCATCCACAAATTCTTAGCTTTCAACATGTTTTAAGTTGAGTTTTCATATTCTTATAGTGACGCTCCTTTTATTTCTGCTACTATCTATATATTTTTAAAATATATTTTACATATATATATGTATATATTTTTTTTTATTTACTTCGTTTGTTGAAGGGTTTATTGATTAGAAAAGTTCGCCACTTCCACACCATTTTTCACCATCGAAACAGCCACCCATTTTTTCTTCAAGACCTAGTTCCTTTAAGAAAGGATATTTATTAAATACAATTTTATTAGACATTTTTTTTTATATAAATTGAAAGATATTATTAATTATTATTTTTCTAATTATTTTTTTTTCTTGTTTTTATTATAGGTGGTAATCTAATATAAAAACTTTAACATATTTTAATTTCTTATTGCGTAATAAATAATTTATTTTATATAAAAATTACAAATGTTAATATATTTAATATTATTTAATTATAAAATTGAAAAACATAAAATAGATTAAAAAATTATATTACTTATATTTTTCTTGTAATTATATATAAAAAAACAATATATATATAATTGATAATAATATAAAAGATATTAATATTATATCTATATAATATATTTTTTTAAATATTATTAATATTATTTAATCATAAATAATAATAGTTTTATTTTTTATATATATTGTCTGCATTGATATAATTTGATGAAAACAAAAATATTATATAAGATTTAAATAAATATACTTTAATACTTTTTTATAATATGCAAAATATAATATTGAAATTAGTTTTTTTTTATTATTATTAATTTTATAATAATATTATATTTTTTATAAATATAATTTTTAATAAAATTATTTTGAAAACATTAACAACCTATCAATTTTAAATAAAAAAAAATGATTCTATTATTATTATTATTATATTAAATTATCAAAGTAAATTAAAAAAAATTATATTAAAAATAATAATATATATATATATATATAAATTTAATTAATAATAAATTAAAATAATAAATTAAATATTTAAATAATTATTATCATTTTCAATTTTTAAAAACTTTGTAAATATTATGAATATATATATTTTTTTTTATTTAATAAATTATTTATTTTTATTTTTAATTTTAATTTATTTTTTGTTAAAAAAAAAAAAACATAAAAAACATATTTTATTTATATAATATAATTAAGATAAAATTATTTCAAGATTTTAGATTATTAAAAAATATAAAGTTTTATTTAATATATAATTTTAATAAAATATATTATTATTTTTATATTAAAAAAAATATTTCAAATTTTCTTTATAAGAAAATTAATATTAAAATTATGAATTTTTTGGACTTTAAGTAAAATCTTAATTGCTTTAATTTTAACATAAAAAATACTTTGTTTATTTTTTTTTATTTTACTTAAGTTTTTTTTAAAAAAATTTTAAGTTTAAATAAACAATAATATATGACTGTATTTTATGTTCTAAAAATTAAAAAATGTCGAAATTGTTATATTATGTTTAAAAGTAGGCCAAATAAATATACTTATTTAAAATAAGCATTATAAGTTTGTATTAAAAAAAATATTAAATGTATAAAATTAATAAATATAAGAAACATATCAATAGTATATTAAATGAATAAAATAATAAAAAATATAATTATTTTATAATTTTCTAATTTTGCAGATAGAAATAAATGGAATATATTAAAAAGTTTATTTTCTAAAAAAAAAAAATATTTTTTATATATATATATGTAAGTAAAGTAATTTACTTAATGGTTAAATATAACAAATAAAATAAATTAATATAAGCTAACTAGTTTATTATAATTATTTTAAAAAGCTTGTATATTAAAAAGATAAAAGATTTAATAAAATTTATGTACTGCTTTGATATTATTATTTATAAAATTTAAGTTATGATAATTAATTTATTATAAACCGAAAATCTGATTGATTAAGAAATTATAGAATCTAAAATTCATTAGCCTGACGTATAATAATAATTAATAACTTGATTCTTTTGTAATTTCAAAAATATATAATAATTAAAATTATATAAATAGAAATTTATTTTTATTGAATTTTTAAATTATTATTATTATTATTTTAAAAACATTTAATTATTACTTAAAAAACAATTATTAAAATTACATTATTATATTATTAAAAAAAGAATATTTATTTATGTTTATTTACTATCATTATTAGTTTTTTTTGTTAAATTATTTACAAAAAATACAAAATCAATTTTTATATTTATAAATCAAAAATTTTATTTACTTTTTATACATATTTAATTTTCTTATTAATAATTTTATTAATCTTAATTAAGAATTTATTTTTATTTTCTATTTTCATTCCATTAATTATAATTTTTTTTGCTTTTACATTAATGCAAACTTTTTTTAAGCATTAATTATCGTTTTTCATTATAATTAATTTAATTATTTTGATAAAATAAATTATTATTATTATATTAAGAATTCGTTTGCTTTAAATTATTATTTGTGTTTGTTATATATATATGCTAAGATTAAGATTTGAATTTATTTTATGGTTTTTAGTATAATATATTATTTATTAATATATGAGAGTTTTATTTATTTATTTATTTTTTGTTGAAATTGTGTTTTAAATGATTTTTATAACATTTCACAATATTTTTCTCATTTAAAATTATTTTTTCTTATTTATTCATATATTTTTTAATAAATTCACTTTTAACAAATAAATTCTAATCTGTTTGTGTTTGGAAATATTTAACCGAAAAATAATTATTTTTTTAATTATTTTATTTTAAATATAAAAATTATTAATTTTTTTATTCTCTATTTTAAATGTTTTTTAAAGTAATTTTTGTTTATTTTTCTTCATTTTACATTTAACTAATATATTTGCGGGTTTTATTTTTTGTTTAGTTTAATTTTTCTTTGTTAGTATTAAAATAAACACTTGATGTTTCTAATTTGATTAAATTGTTATTTAATTCTTTTAAACTGATTACTTAATTAGATATACATTTTACACTTAATTCCCTAAGATTTTATAAAGCCTTACTTTCTTTTTAATTCATACTCATATTATCAATTATTTTATTTCTATTTATTTCAGGACTTGAAAATATTAATTTTTAATTTAAATTTATATTATTCTTGTTATTTTTTGTTTATTATTAGATTTTTTTCTTTTAATATAATAAATAAATAATATATTTTATTTATTAAAGAAAATTTGCATATTATTTATTTTTTATAATTATAAATGTTAGAAATATATTATACTTTTAATAAATAAATATATTTTATATTTAATTTAATAAATTTTTAATAATATTTGATATAAAATAATTATAGAAATTAATAATGTATTCATATATATAAGTTTAACGTATTTAAAAATATTGAACTTCAAAAAAAAAATATCTATTAATTATTTTTGTTTTAATGAAGAAAAAACAAATAAAATATATTTTAAATAATTTTTTATTAAATATTAATATAAAAAATATTCATAAAATATATTTATAATTATATTTATATAATTCTAAAATTAATTTTAAGAGATTATAATTTAGTTTTTAAATATAATAATTATTTAATATATATAATTTTTTTTTCATCCAGCTTTAGGCATAGTTCCTTTATTAGCCTGATTACGATAAACTCCTGGCTCAACTGAATTTCTTACAGGTCGTAAATTTGCATTATTATTACTTTATCTTGGATAATTAACAGAAGCTCTTGGTAATTAAGTTCTTTAATTATTTACATTAGAAATAGGATTATTATTATTATTATTATTTTAAATTGCAGATTCACTTACTGGTAATTAATTTACAGCTCTTCCTGGTTAAGTAGGTTATAAATCAGCTATTTTTTATAAAAATTTAAAATTATAATTCATATTATTATTAGTTTATTTACTTCCTCTTCTTCCGAAATTTTCGTTTTTATTAATTCTCACAGGCATATCTTAGTGTTTAACTTCTGCAGGTATATAGTCACCTCTTCTTTCATCATTTTTGAAATTATATTGTTTATAGTCTTTATTTTTTTAAGGTTTTTTTAATCTTATTATTATTTTTAATATCTTTATTAATTCCCATAATCAATTTAATTTTTATTTAATCCTATTCCTAGTTATCTTGCATTATTTTAAGAAAAGCCAATTTATTTATCAAAAAAATTCCATTAATTATCAAAATTATCTATTTAATCTTTTTTTTAAAAAAAATATCAATTTTTTGTTTTTAATAAATATTTTAGTTATTTTTTTAAATATTTTTCATTTACTTTCATCCATATTATAAAAATTGTTAATTTTATTTAAATTTCCATTATTTCTTTCTTTAATAACTTTTCTTCCTTAATTATTTAACATTCTTTCTTAGGCAATTATATCTCTTTTATTTTCTGTATTTCTATAAGCTTATTATCTTTCAGAAATCTAAATAAAAAATATTAATTTTCTTTTTTTTTTTTTTAATATAAAAGGGTTATACTGTATTTCCAGAATAGTCTTTTTAAATAACATTATTATCAAAATATTTTTATTCATGAATTTCATTATCTTTTCCCATTTTTTTACACATAGCAAAAGTTCTACTAACAGAATTAAAAGGGCCTTTTCCATTAATTACATTTTTATGAACTTTATAATAAATAATTTATTTATTTATAATAATTTTTATTTAAATAAAATAAAAGGATATTACTATCACTAAAATCATTAAAAACTTTATCTATATTCCCGAAATGATCTGAGAATTCCTTCATTATACTTCCACCAAATCCCATTCCAAAATCTTCAAATGCTCTATTAAAATTTTTCATCATTTTATTGTGTATTTTGTTAAAATTATTATCCATTTATTAGAAAATTTAACTCGGTATACTAAATATATCCATTTATTAATTAAATTCATTAAAGTTTCTTTTTTATATTTGATTATTAGGAGTAGATTTTTATTTATAATTATATGGTTCTAACATCCTTTATATTTTTTTTGTATTTTTAATTTAATAAATAAAATAAATTTTTATATAAAAATAAAAAGAAAAATTTTATATTATATATTATAATAAATATTATATAGAAATTTTCTATTTTTTATTTTGAAAGTATAATAAAGAATATAAAATTAAAATATAAATTTTTAATTCATATAAAAATTATACACTAATAAAAAATTTAAAACTTAAGTAAAAAAAATTAAATAATATATTTTAAAATATTTATAATAGTAAATAATTTTTATCAAATTTTGACATATAACTAATAATTTTTATTGACTATATAGAAATCAACTTTTTTATATATTTTTTTATAAAAAACGAATCAAAATGATTTTTTTCTAGATTAAATTGAGAATAAATATTTACAATAAAAATAAAAACTTTCAGAATATATTATATATAAATATATATATATATATATATATATATATTTATATATATAATTTTTTTTATATTTTTAATATATTTTCTTTATTATTATATTAATATTATTTAAAAAAATAAAATACTAATATTACTTAAAATTAGTATGTTCATATAATTAATATTAACAGATAAATTTATTCATTTAAATAAAATAAATTAATAATAATGTCCTAATTATAAACTAAAAACATAACATATTCAAATTACAAAGAAAAATTAAATGATATATTAAAGGCATTTAAATAAAACGATTTAAAAAATAAAAATTAATTGCGAAAATGCATAGCTAGTCATTCAAATACAAAAGAAAAAATTAATCATAATTCTTTTACAACTCACAATATTTAACTTGAGAAATCATTTGAAAAGAATAATAATTAAAATTATCAAAATAAAATAAATATTAGAAAATCATATTCTAAAATAAAAGAAAATCCCATAATTTTTAAAAGTTTTTATACAAGTTAAAGTGTTAAAAACAATAATTATTTGAATAAATCTTTACAAATGAATAAGTCTAAAACATCAAAAAGCAGTAAAAAAATATCACAATTATTAAACAAAATATAGCATCATGATTCCCCTATTAAACAATAAATTTAAGTTTTACAAGATAAAATATTAATATAATAAATATAATCTAATAATATTAATTTAAATAAAATAAATACACTAAATTTAAATAATAATAATAACATTAATTTTAAAAATAATATAAATAATAGTATTAATAATTATTCTAATAATAATATAAACAATAGTATTTATAATACTATAAATTATGATACAAATAAAAATCAAAATGATATATATTCTACTTAATAACTATTATTTGATACTTAAATATAAAAAAATGAAATAGAATCGATATAGAAATTAAAATAGAATATTTATATTAATGAATAAAATATTGAAAATAAATACCAAAATTAAACTTTATTTCAAAATTAAGGAAGAAGTGATTTACTTTGTTAAACTGATTGCAATACAAATATTAATTTTTTGGAAAGTAATTAATAATCTTAACAAATAATAAGAAAACTTTAATATAGAGATGCTATTTTAAGATAATAAATATAATAAATAAATGAAGAATTGAAAAATAAAGAAAATTCTGAGGAAAATTATAAAAATGAGATTGAGAAATTAAAAGAGGAAAATTAATCTTTGTAAAAAAAAGTGGAATTTTTAGAGGAAAAAAATAAGGAAATTTCTTAACAAAATTATTAATTAAAAGAAGATAAAACTCATGTAAAAAATTTAGATTTATTTTAAGAAATCGAAAATTTGAAATAAAAAGGAAAAGAAAATTTTGAAAATTATATGAAGATTATTTCAGATAAAAATACTTTATTATAATAAATTTCCAAAGAAAAATAATTTCTTGAAGAAATTCTAAAAGAACATCTTTTTTAAAGAGAAATTCTAAAATAAAGGAATTAAAATTAAAATGAAATTAATGACTATATTACTGAATAAAACTCCTAAAACGAAATTATTGAATGTAGTTAATTATCTGTTTCTGAATAAAGCGAGAACTTTGAGTGTGGTGATGAATTGAAAGACAATAATATATAAAAAATGTAACTTTCTTCTAATTTTATGAAAGATTTTGACATTAATTTGTAAAGAAATAATGTTTAAAGTAACAAAGAAAACAAAAACATTGCAAATGATTATGTTAAAAATAAATAGAATAATAGATAGTGGAAGCATTAAAATTTTAATAACAACAAATAAAAAAATAATATATGATTTTATTAATTAATAATATTAAAATTAATTTATTATAAAATTTTATTTTGTATACTATTATATTAGCTTAGTATATATTTAAATATATAAACACATACACTTTAATATTTTTTTTTTTTAAAAAAATTTAAATTTTTTTAGTTTGATTTTTTTTAATAAAAAAAAATAGTTAATATATTTATTTAAACTTAAAAATTTTGAATGTCAGAATATTTTAGAAAATATATAAAGAAAGAACATTATCCAGTCCATCCGTAAAAAAATAAAACCATTTTATAATATTATTATTAAAAAAATAAACTTAATTATATAGTTCATAAATAAAATATAAAACCACATTCAAGAATTGCATTCTTGAAGCCATGAAAAGAAGATAATGGCGCGAATCTGATGGAGATGATTGGGATATTAATTGGACCGAAAAAGAATGGGTAGTTGATATAATGGACTAGTAGCATATTTCAATATCTCAAAGAGTTAATCATTATAGAAATCATTATGAAGTATATTAAAAAAATAAGAATTAAATTTTAATCATTTGTTTTTTTTTAAGCTTACAAGAAAAGATTTAATGATAAAAAATATTAAAAAACATAAAAAATCTTTAGAAAAAGAAGCGAAAAATGAAGATGCCTTATCGTAAAAAAGAATATTTACAAAATATTTTTATTTAGATATAAAAAAACTAAAGTTATAATTTTACGCCTTTAACTTATTAATTACCAAGCGAATATACTATTTTTTGTGAAGAATTTAAAAAAGTTAATTAAATAAGTGAATAAAAATAATTATGGATAATGAAGCCAGTTTAAAAAAATAAAATTAATTTAGATATTATTATTTTTTTTTTAAATAAATAAAAAGGTTGGTAAATCATAAGGAAAAGGAATTTTTATTTTTCGAAATATAAAAGATATTGCTTCTTGGAAAAATTAATATAGATATAATCCTGAAAATCCTTCAGTAAATAACTTAAACTTTTTTTTTTAAAGAAAATATATTTTTAGGCAGATCCTTATGTTGTATAAAAATATATTAGTGATCCTTTATTAATTGGAGGTAAAAGTTTGATATGAGAATATATGCACTTTGCGTTTCTTATTAGCCTTTAACTGTATACTTATATAGAACTGGTTTCGCAAGGTTCACTCATCATAGATATGATTTGGAAGATATTAATAATGTTTGTAAATAAAAGAACTTTTTTTCTAATATATATATATTTTATAATATTTAGATGTTCATTTAACTAATGTCGCTATATAAAAAAATTCTGAAAATTATGATGAAAAATTAGGAGGAAAATGGCTTTTACAAACACTTAAATTATTTATGATATAAAAGTATTTTTTGTATTTTTATAAAAAATTAATAAAATTTTTTAGATTTGGTCAAGAAAAAGTTAGTGAAGCATTTTTTTAAGTTTAAAATATTATTATAAAAGCACTACTAGCAGTACAAAAAGTAATTATAAATGATAAAAGATGCTTTGAATTGTATGGATTTGATGTTCTTTTTGATGCAAATTTAAAACCATGGCTATTAGAAATAAATTCAAGGTAAAATAATTATATTTATTTGTTATCATATATATATGTATATATATTAATAAAGTCCTTCAATGACTGCTAATACATAAATAGATAGTGAATTG
Source organism: Ichthyophthirius multifiliis (assembly GCF_000220395.1). NCBI lineage: Eukaryota > Ciliophora > Oligohymenophorea > Hymenostomatida > Ichthyophthirius > Ichthyophthirius multifiliis. The sequence goes on along the minus strand of NW_004086250.1, from coordinate 22,659 downwards.
AAATTAAGTATTTTAGATGATACATTTACAATAATAGATATGGAAAAAGTGTAAAAAAAATATTTTTAAAATAATAAAATATATAATCCATCCTAAATAAAAATCATATCACTATATTATTAAACATTAATTTTATAATAAGATTTTTACATATATGTTTCCAATATTTTTTATTATATGATAAATTTTTTTATATAATTAAAATTTAAATATTTAAACAATATATATTTATTAATTTAATTTTTTTTGTTTATATATAGACTTAATGGTTAGGAAGAATAAATAGGAGGATTTGATTTAATATATAAAGGAATTCCAATAAAATTGCCTTCAAATAGTACATATAGCAGTTTATTAGGCTGTTCTAATAATAGAAATTAACAACTAAAAAAATTAGCAAAAACAACAGCTATAAGACTTGGCTAATAATTTATTGAAAGTTAATAATAATAATAGTAGTATTAATAAAAATTATAAGAAGTAAATAATAAATAGAAAATGTTGAATTAAAAAGGCATTTAATATTAAAACAATAATCAAAATTAAGGAAATAAATTTATGTCGAAATAAGGGTATTAGAGATAAAACACCATAAAATAATAATAAACAAAAATTATAAAAAAAAAAAAAACAAATAATTAACCTTAAAGCAATAATTCTATCCAATCTAAAAATAATTAAAACTCTTAGAATTTAAATAATTAATAAAATAGTAATGTGTAGAAAAGGTTGCCTTAAAGTTAATAATAAATTAATATTTAAAATAGCAATACATAAAAATAAATAAATATTTAGTAACAAATTAATAATAATAATTAAAATATGTTAAAACCGCTTAATGAACAAAATAAATTTTAAAGGTATTTCAGAGAAGAGGAAAAATATTCTTAATAAATTAAATTATAAAAATAATTTAAATTACATGCAGAGGAATGATAATGTATAATATAAATTTTTTAAAATTATTTTTTTATTTTTATATTTTGTAATTTTAAATAAAGTTTTCTAGTTTTTATTTTTATTTTATAAAAAAAAATAGATATTTTTTTTTAAATAAAATAATTTTTTTATTCATTGATTTAAATTTTATTTTTCTTATAAATTTCTTTAACTTTTTATTACAATTCTTCTCTTTATTTTTTTTAATTATAAATATAATTTTATTTTAATTATTTTGAATTAAAAGAATAAATAAGTAGTTTTTAATTAAATATTAGGTGGATATAAAATAAGATTTAATGCTTTTTAAAAAAATCTTGAAATTTTTACATATAAACTTACTAAATATTTAAAAAATAAAATCATATATATGATAAAATATAATCCAATAATTTAAACTTAAAAATATTTTTTTTACTAAAAACTTAAAAAAAGTTATTTATATATTTTTTTACAAATTCAAATTTTTCTATTACCTTAAGTTCAAGTTTCTCATTTAAAGTTAAAAAATAATTTTTCATCTATAAAATTAAGTCATATATATTAAAGATTTTTAAGAGCAAATTTATAAGTTATTACTAATCTTCCCTTTAATATAGAATTTAAATTAATAAAAATATTAGAAGCTTTTTTTTAATTTTAAAATTAAAAAGATTTTATTTTCTATAGTTAAATATATATTTTATTATTAACTAAATATTATTTTATAATCTAATTAATGCAATTTTGATTACTTATGTCAATAATTATATTTTTTAGAAGTATGGAAGCTTTCTAGCTTTTTATTATAATATTTAAGTTTTAATAGTATTTTAAATTGAAAATAAAAGATTTAATTTACATTTTATTTTATAAAAGATATAAAAAAAAAATTGCAAAAGCTTAAATTAGTTTTCAAATTAATAATTTTTGAAAAATATTTTATTTTTATTCATTTTTTATTTATATATATTTTTTTTGGATTTAATGTTTTAAAATGTATATAAACAAATAAAAATAAATATATTTAAAATATAAATTAAAATATATATAATTAATTTTTTTTAATGGATATTAATTAATATTGGTTATCATTGTTAATATTTAATTATATAAACTTATATATATAATTTTTATATTACTAAAATAACCATTTTATTAATTATCATTTAAATATTTAAAAAAGAAAAATTAATTTAATAATAATATACCAAAAGGTAAAAATAATAAAAAAATTATATAAATGAGTGAAACCTATATAAATTATTGGGAATAAAATTACGAAAAAATAAATGAATTTTTAAATGACCTAGAAATTACATTAGAAACGCCTTTTATTTAATCCAGAATATCATAAGATTTAAATGAAATTGATATCGAAAGTAATATAATTATTTTATAAACAATTATATCTTTATTTAAAAAAAGATGAATTTTAAATAGCATTATAAAAAGTTATATAATATGAATAATAAATGAAAATTTGCAATTAATTAATAAGTAATTATTCACATTTTTTTTTAAAAAAAATATAAAATACACTTATTATTTCATTTTTTATATATATTTTTTTTAATTAATTTTTTTTTTAAAAAAAAGGAGAACTTTTTATTCAAATTGATATTTATAATTCAAAATTAAATGAAAAAACATAAAACTAAGAAAAATCTTAATACACAATATAAAATTTAAATAATGAATAAAAAGTAAAAAAAAGAAAATTTAAAAATAATAAAATAAAAAAAAGCTTACAAATGAAATTTTAATAAACTAAAATAATATGATTATTTAAGAAAACATAATTTTAGAATAATAAATTATAAAAATAGAACAAGAAAATATTGAATTAAGGGATTAAATAAATCTATATTTAAAATCTATGGAAAGATTTTAAAACAATAATGAAAACTATGATTAATTATAAGAGAAATTAAATATGATATAATATTAATATAACATTTTAATTTCTAATAATACAAATTTGAATTCTGAGCTTAAACAGTTAAAAGAAGAAATTAAATAAAAAAGACAAGAAATAGTATAACTTTCAATATCATAGGAAAAACATTAAAAAGAAATAAAAGGTAAATTATTAATATTTATAAAAAATATATAACAGTTTATTTTATTTTTTTTAAAAAAAAGATTTGTAAAATAATAATTAATAAATATAAATAAAAAACAATGAATTAGCAAATTTATTTTAACAAACAATATAAGAAAAAAATCTATTAGAGAGGAGTTTAAATAATTTGAAATAAATCTAACAATAATCTTCCCAAGAAAGTATTTATTCACACTATAATACTTCATTAATTAATTAAACTTAATAAAATTAAGGTTTTTTAAAAATTATAACAAAAATACTAATTTTAAATAAATAGGTTAATAAATAAATTAGTTTTATATAGAAATATTAAGTTAAATGACTATAAACAATCCTTCATAAGAAAATCATGAATTATATAAATAATAAATTACTGGCTAAAAAACATCTCTAAAAAAAGATATGGAAAAAAAGTTATGTTCTATAGAAGAAATAAACTAATCATCTGAAAAGAAAAACAGTACAATATAAGATAGTGATGAAGAAAAGAATTATAATTTAAATATTTCACAAAATTAAAATCTAGACTCTATTCTAAACAATAAAGAAGGTCCTGTAAGTTTGGAATAAATGATATATAAAAGTCAGAAATAAATATGTACGATTTTGAAAAATTATTAAGTTTAAAAGATTTCTTAAAGAATAATTCCAATTTAAATTTTCAAAAATTTAACTTAAAAAAGTCAAAATGATTTTACAAGTTTTGATAATAATAATAAATCCCAAAATAATATTTTAAATGAAAATTAAAAAGAAAAAAAATAAGTCTTTTTCGCAGATTAGCCTCCTTTAGCCAAAGAGTTATTTTCTAATTGCAAGTAGTTTCCAACAAAAATGGAAAAAAAAAAAAAATAGTTAGATAAGAAGATAGTTAGAAAGAAATACCTTATTCGTTGTAAAATAGTCCTAATTGTTTATAAAATAAATAAATTTATAATTAAAATTAGTATGAAACTTATTTATCTTTAATTTTTTCACAAAATAATATTGACGATGATAATGAATAATAAAATGCATAAAAAAAAAATTATGATATTATTTTTAGAAAAGACCCGTATGAAGTAAGTATTTTTTTTTATATAAATAATTTTAAATATAAAAAAGGAATTTTTTATATTATTATCTTAATGCGTTAAATTAAACTCTTAATATTTTGATGATATTTTTAATATAGATGTTAAACCTATTTATTAAGAAGCTTTGAAAAAATAAATTCCTTATAATAAAGTAAATCTATATATATATATATATATTTCTATTTAAAAAAAAATTGAAAAAGTGGGATTAATTTTTAGAATCTAAATATTTAGAAATCGCCCTTAAAAATAAAAATTATAAATCTTTAAGTAATAATAAACTTGTTAAATATAAAAGTTAACATAAAAAAAAAAAATATGATAAATATGTATATATTTTTTATATAATTATATTTATATTAAAATAAAAATTATTTATATCTTTATATTATGTATATTGTATAAAACAAAAATAATTTTATTATTTAAATTTTTATTTTTTCATATTTTAAATTTTTGTTTTTTTAATTTTTTAATTTTTACTAAAATAACTAATCAAAAGAAATTTTATATAAAAAAAATACTTTCTTAAAAAATTTAATTAAACAATTTATATGTTAATTAAAAATAAATAAAAATTTATTTATAATTTATAAATATAAATTAATATTTTTTTTCAATTTTAAAAAATAATATTTAGATTAAGCATTGAAAACAACAACTATTATCTATAAAAAAAGGATATAAATTTAAAAATAAAATAAAAAAATTATTATATGATTTAATTAATATTTTAGCATTAACAAATTAATTTAACAAAAATAGTATATTTCACATATTCAAATAATTTTATGTATGTATTTTTGAATTCGGCAAAATTTATATTAATTATAATCTTAAAATTTTTATTAATAATATTTTTAATCAGATAGATTAATAAAAAAAATATAAATTTGTTTATTAGTTTTTTTTTTATTACTTTTGTAATTTTTTTTTTAAAAAAAAAACTTAATTAAAGAAAAAAAAAGGCAACAATCAATCTTTTCTTGTATTTTTATGTAATCGAGTTTCTAAAAAATAATAAAAAAATGTATAATTAAAATAAAATATTCATTTTTAAAAATATCATTCAATTCAATATAATATAATATAATATAATATAATATAATATAAAAAATATAAAATATAATATAATATATTATAATATAATATAAACTATACTAATTATTGTTTGAACTTTTTTTATTATTCAAATTATAATAATAGCAAAGCCCCTTATAAATAAATATAATATTTTTCTTCATTAAAATCATGAAAAATGTCATTTAAAGATTTTATAATAATATATTTATTAAAAAATTTAAATTTTGATTACCCATAGTAAGTCTACTTTTTCCTTATCTTTGTAAATATTGAATATTTATGGAAATTAATACAAACATATTTTTAAATCAATTTTTTATGCATTATATTTATAAAATATTTGAAATTAATTTATTCATTATTCTTATTTATAAAATAAATATCAATATAATTATTAATAAATATTATATAAAATACAATTAATTTATAAAAAAAATAATAATATATTTATTATTTTAATAATACATAATATATAATTATATTAAATCTATAAATTTACTTATTTTATAAATAATAGAATTTATATTAAAATTTTAAAAAAATAATATTATTTTTGTTATCAATTTAAAAAAATAAATAATTTAAAATACATATTTCAAAAAAATTATAAAAATGGAAGATTTATACGATATTACGGTTATAGGTTTAGGCGGACATGGTTCATCTACCTTTTTTCATGTAGCCAAAAATCAATACAAAGTTTTAGGAATTGAATAATATAAAATAGCTCATAATTTGGGGAGTTCCCATGGAGATACAAGAATAACCCGAAAACTGACATTTGAAGATCCTGTATATTACGATTTGGTAGAATCTAGTTTCTAAGTTTTCGAGGAGTTAAGTAAATTGAGCAAGAAATAGATTTTTAAAAAAACTGGAGGACTTTTTATGGGAACTAAAGACTCTAATTTAGTCAATTAATGCTTAATGATTAATTAAGTAAAAGGAGTGCCTATTTAGATATTGTGTAAAGACTAGATTACGGCCAATTTTCCACATTTTGAGTTTGAAAATGAAGATATTATTGGTGTTTTTGATGAAAATGCGGGTGTTTTGTTCGCGGAAAATTGTATTTAGGCCTTTATTGAGGAAGGATTGAAAATAAATAAAGACGCTAGAATCGTTGAGAACTGTAAGTATCTAAAACATTAAAAAAATGAAGAAGATATATTTGAAATAGTGACAGATATTGGAAAAATAAAAAGCAAAAAAATCGTCTTTGCATGTGGTATGTGGAACGTGAATATTATAAAAGGTGTACCTTTCGAAATTCGAAAAATTTAACTTTTTTGGTTCAATGTCCCCCCTTAAATAGACTTAGGAATGTAAAAATGTCCTATTTTTATGTATGAAGTAAGCAAAAATCCTATGTACTATGTTTATGGATTCCCTAATGTTTAAAATTAAGGAATCAAACTGGGTTTTTCACCTAATTAACATTGCAAAATTATCGAAAATCCAAACTTTCCGACTCGTTCAGTTGATACCTTTGAAAAAGTAAGAATGAAACATATACTTTAGGAATTTTTTCCTTGCATCTCTAAAGAAAATGTAATTGATGAGAAAGAATGCTTTGTAACACTTACACCTGATGAAAATTTCGTTATTGATTTTGATTAAGAGGATAAAAATATTATTTATATCAGTCCATGTAGTGGACATGGATTTAAATATACCGGAGGCGTGGGGAAATTAGTTTCAGAAATGGTGGAAAATTAAAAAGTTTATTATGATTTGTTTAGAATTAAAAGGTTTGAAGGGAGTTAGTATAAAGGGAAAAGATGGGGGGACAGCTTTATTAAATTTGACGAAGGTTTTGATTAAAAAAATAGGTTTAGAAAGTATTTTAATAATAATAACAACAATAGACCTAGTTTGTGAGAAAATTTTTTAATTATATTTATTAAATTAAATTTTTTATTAATTTAAATTTTCTTGTTATGTATTTTTTTTTTATAAAGAGAATTTTTTTTTTATAATTTTTTTTTGATGACTCTTTATTTTTAAAAAAAGATATTATTTTATCTTATTTTCATTTGCTGTCTCCCTATTTTTTTATTAAAATAAGTTTTATTAATATATATTTATGGTTTAATTATAATTTAATACTTTGCATTTAAATCCATCAACGATATTTGTTATTTCTTAAATATAAATATTAATAAAATAATTTTTATTAAATATTTTTTGTTTTTTTTTTTTTTACATTTAATACTTACAAGTGTTCCGTCTTTAAATACTTTATGAGTATATTGAATCGATAAATTTTTTTAAGCTCTTAAAGGTAATCCACTTTAAATTTTTAAAAATATTAATTAATTTTCACTTAATTTATATAATTTTACGATGCAATTCCTTCAGTTGAATGAAGGAAGTTTCTAATAATAGGAATTCCTGCTTTTTTGAATGCAAATTCAATACACATTTTATTTTTGTTATTTTTAATTTATTTAATAAATAATTATATTTATAATTAAAAATGTATATTTTATTTTTTCCTTTATTAAAAAAATTATCAAGTTATTTTTGAAAAAAAAAAAAATTATATAAAGTACAAATTTTTATATATTTAATTGAATTTTTATGTAAATTTGAAAAAGATATTTTTAATAAAGTTAAAAAAAAAAAACAAATATATTTATTTATACAATATATGTACTAAAAAAAATTATTTAAATAATAAATAAAAAAAAAATCAAAAACACCAAATATTTTTTTCTTTTTTATATAAAAATAAGTTAAAAATAAATCATAAAATTCTTTTCGAATTAGTTAAAAAAGCATAAAGTTTAGAATTCTCCAAATCAAAAATTTTTGAATCATATTTATTAATAATTTTAAGAGCCCTTATTTTCTAATCATCATTTATTTTATAGAATCCCTATACATAAGCGCTTTCTAAAACTCCATATAATTTTTTCAAAACATTCATAGAAAATTACATTTTTTAAGTTTTTACCCTTAATAATTAAATAGCAACAGGTTAAAAGTTCTTAACTAAATAAGAATCAATATTTTTTTCCAAATAAAGATTAACAAAATCAAAATATTCTTCATTTAAAAGCTTAAAATTCCTCAAAGCTTCCCCTAAAAATGCCAAATCATTAACATTTTAAAATTTTTCTTTATTTTTCATCCAAAATTACATACAAAAATCCCTACTTTGGCCCTAAATATGTCCCAAAGATCCCAAGCAATAAAAATAAACCACAAAAAGTGAAATTTAATCTTAGAATTTTTTAATCCATTCTTATTCTATTGAATTTAAAAGATCTGAACTTAAAACATCGTTTCCGAATTTTTCATTTTTCAAATTTTAAACACGCATTTTTTATAAACCACTAATTAAATTAGTCAATGTTTCCACAGAAAGTTCTTGTATGTTTTTTTGGTTTTCTTTTATGTATTTTAATGTCCACATTTGTTGTTTAAAAGGAACAATTTTTAAATTGTTGGACATAAATAAGAACTTTTAATTAGTGTTTTTAATTAGGTCATATTTTTATACTAAATGGGAAGCTGCTATATCTCCTAATTACTTTATTCCTTGGTGATTCTGGAATTTTTCGGCGTATTTTAGGACATTGTTGAATAAAAAGACTAAATTACTTTACTGTTTCTCATTTTTTTTGTCGTTTATGATTCCTTCTTGCGAATATTCTGCCTTAGTAAATAGTCTACAGGCATTATTAAGAAGCTTTTTCCAAATTAATTCATCTGATTGTATATATTTAGTTGCCAAAGAGACTAGCATTCCATATGATGCTTAATTAAATTCAAGAATTTGTTCATTAATTAATTTCCTCAAAGAAAGTTCCATTAAATCAATTGTTTCATTATTTTTGTTTTCCATTTTTTCTAATTCATATAAATTAATGAGAATTTTTATAGGATGACTTTAATATAAAAAAGAGTCCTAAAGTTCCAATAATATAGTTTCGGGTATTTAATGATCTTAAAACATGTGTTATTTCATTAAAGTTTATTCCACTTATTTTTTTTGTTTTCTGTTTAAAATTTGTTTTTGTTTTCTTGTTATAAATAAATCAGCTTAATAATTTTATGATATGGGAATATTTTCTTCAGTGTAAGGAAGAATATCTTATTTAGGCTTATGGGATACTTTCATACCTTTAAATGTGAAACGAGGGTCACGTAAAACAGTTGGAGTTGTTTATTTTCGGTAATATGCAAAATTATATCTTAATTGGGTTGTAAAGGTTTTTAACATTTTTTTTTGTATATATATTTTTTTTTAAAAAAAAAGAAGATATTTTAGGTTTTACTTTTTTTTAACTTTTTTATTTTTATTAAATTATTTGTAATTATTTATTTATTTTTAATCAATTTTTTTAAATAAACATGAAAATAAAATTTTTTATTATAAATATTTTATAATTTTTTTTAATATAAATTAAATGTTATTATTTACTTATTTTAAATATATGTTATTTATAAATTTATTTTCCATTCAAGTATAATAATTATAATAAAATTATTATTATTTATATTTTATAAATTAAATACAAAACTTTATATTTGACTAATAACTATATTTATAATAATTAAACTAAAAAATAAAATTAAAAACTAATAATAAACAGTAATTAAAAGACTTAATTAAATTATTATATTATAAAAAAAAAAATTTAAATAGTAAATTAAAAAAACATAGTCAGATATATATATGGGAAGCTGTCAAAGCGAAGAAATCCAAAATGAAAACATTTATTTAATAAGGAAATTAAATATATAAGATGAACAAAATCAATTATCAATAAGATCACAAAAAATAAAACAGTAGAAAGAAATAAATAAACTCAGATTAAGTATAAAATATTTATCAAGAAGATTCATAAATATATTATTTTAATACAAAAAATAGTCCAAAAAAGCCTTAAACGAATCCCAAAATAAATTATCTAGAGCAAGAAGCCACAAAATTATAGTATTATAATGAATTCTAACAAACTTAATAATAATAAATTGTTACTATATAAAATCGAATACCGAAACTTCCTTAATATATATACGGAATAGATCCTCCAGATGAAAAATTTAAATTTAAAGAATTTCCAAAGGCTTAAATACTTATAAATGGTTCAACATACATAGGAAAATGGTATGGAAATAAAATGCATAGAAAGGGTGTTTTAACATGGCCAGATAGTTCTAAATACGAAGGTTTTTTTGTAGAAGGAAAAAGACAAGGTAGGAGTAGATTTACTTCAGCAGAAGAGGATATTTATGAAGGGGAATGGGATGATAATAAGCAACATAGAAAAGGGACTATACATAGGTTTCTGTTTATAAAGGAGACTGGAAAAATTATTTAAAATAAGGAATTAGAGAAGAGGAGTGGATAGACGAGAGTAGATATAAAGGAGATTATAAACAAGTAAAAAAAATGGAATAGGGACTTTTATATGGTTTGAAGGAAAAAATTATGAAGGATAATTTGAAGTCGGAATGATTACCGAATATGGAAAAATGATTTATTGTAATGGAAAGATTTATGAAGGAAATTTTTAGAAAGGGAAATTTCATGGAAAAGGATGTTTTATTTGGCTAGATGAAAAAAAATTATATAGGTGAATATTCTGAAGATAAAAAAGGGAAAATGATAGTTATTGTAGGAGGATGAAAGAAGTATGACGGAATATGGTTTAATAGAGTTTAACATAGGAAAGGATAATTATATGACTAAAATAAAAATATTAAAAAGGAGAATGATAGAATAAAAAAATAATGAAGTCAATTAATAAAAATAAAATAAATAATAATAAGTATCTAAATAAAAAAAAAAATAATAATAAATATATAAATTTAAAAATAATAAAAATATTAATAAGAATATGATAAAAAATTAATGATAAATATAAATATAAAAATAATAATAATAGTAAATTTTATTTATAAAACTATTATTTATAAAAATTATAAATTTTGGAATAATTTTATTAATAAATATTAAATTGATAATTATAATGTCATCAATTAAATAATAAAATTCAATAAAAAAAAAATTAATCTAATATTACTATAAATTAAAAACTTTATTAATTATATATTATAAAAATCCTTTTAATTAATTATTTTATAAAAAATAAATAAAAAATAAAAAAAAAAATTATTAAAAACAATTTTTTTAAAAAAAAATAATAGATTATATATTAATTTATAATAGAAAATAAATAAAAAATATCTAATATTTTTTTAAAAAAGATTCTTTTTAAAAAAAAAATAGTTAAATTAAAAATATAAATATAATATATTTTATTTATATAATTTTTTATATATTTATTTAAGAAATAAATATATATTTTTATATATTATAAATATTTATCAATATATAAAAATAAATATAAATAAATATTAAAAATATTATATTTTTTCTTAAAAAAATAATATTTAAATAAAAAATATTTAATATATTTTATTTATATAATTTTTTATATATTTATTTAAAAAATAATTATATATTTTTATATATTATAAATATTTATTAATATATAAAAATTAAAATATATAAATATTAAAAATATTATATTTTTTCTTAAAAAAATAAAATATTTATTTAAATATTATAAATATATAAAAAATATAAAAAAAATTATAAAAAAAAAGGACGTTCTTATTTATATAAAAATACATTTATAAAATATTTAATTTATAAATTATATATATATATATAATTTAATTTAATTTAATTTAATTTAATTTAATAATATTATATATTTTAAAAAAATAATAATAATCATTTAAATGTATTTGGACTTCCTGCATCAGTTTAATTTTTAGAAAAAGCTGGATAAAAATTTAGAAATTTATTTCTAATATGTATTATTTATTAATTTTTTATTTTTTTTTTTTGATTAATTATTGTTATATCATTATTATTTTTCTATAAATCACTTATTTCTTATTACTATGTAAAAAAAATATTCTTAGATTATCTTGCTGATGATTTATTATATTCATTTTCTTATATAATTTGAATTTTATTTTTAGTTTCTATAACATTTTATTCTTAATTGTTTATTTTTTATTAAATATTTTCAGGTAATATAAAATTTAATTTTATTTTACATGGGCTATTTATTTTATCGAAATATACATTTTGTGAATTAATTTACATGTTACTTGCTGCAAAATTCTTTTTTTCTGATTATTTGCAAGTATAGATTTTTTTTTTGTTATTTTATTGTATATATCCTATTACAGTTTTAATTTTTACATAAATTAACTTTTAAAAATCATATAAAAAAATAATATATTCAATCAAAAAAAGTATGTAGAAAAATGAAATTATTGCCCATCCGTAATTTATTCTTATATTTTCATCTAAATAATCAATTTCAATCAAAAAATAATTTAAAAAAGTTCCAATAAAAAGGAATATATTTTATATAATATTTTATATATTATATCTTTTTTGATAATAAGGCTTTTTTTTTATTATTAAAAATATCATTAATATATGATTTAAAGATAAAAAGCTTATTATTACGAAAGGAAATTCGTAAAAAGCTACTATAAGGAATGCAAAAAGGAATTTTCTAAAATATAAAACTAAATTAAAGTATTTAAATTTTAAATTTTCTTCATATAAAAACTTTAATTTTTCTTAGAATTTTTATTTGAATATTAAAAAAGTGAATATCAATGGTATTAAAACTATTATATAACCAAAAATAACTAATATATAATTTAATATTTCTAAACCATGTTAATTATATTCAAGTGAATTTAATTATAAAAATGAAGAAAAAGTTAAATTTAAATAAGAAATCCATAAAAATTAAAAATATATTTCCCTTCTTAATTTTAATTTTATATTTTAAATTATATCGTGAGTATTTGTACCAATTTTTAAAAGTTTTAAATATAATTCAAGAAATTAATCAAATACAAAAATTATTACAAAAAATAAAAAATTAGAACCTTTATTAATTAATAAATATAAAATATTTTTAAATGAAATACCAATATTTGCAATAAAAAATCCGTTTATTTTATTTTATTTGAATTTATCCTTTGTTTAATGTTAAATCAAATAGTAATCTTAAAAAACATTGAAAAATGGTATTTTAAAAATATTATAACCATCATAAAATACATCTAAATTATAGGGATTACTATAAAAAGAAAAATAATTTAATAAATATATTTATAAAAAAATTTAATAAAAAAAAATATAAAGAAAAAAATTATATAAATAAATACTTTATATTGATTAATTTCATCATGAAAGTGATTTAAAGCATATCAATTAAAGATTAATAAATTTAAAATTTTCCAAAAATCAATATAAAAATGATAAAAATTAAAAATATTATAGATAAAACTTAAATTGAATTCTTTACATTATTCAAATTTTATTTAATATTTTCATCTACCTAGAAATAAAATATTAAGCTTATTTTTTTTTATTCTTAAGTCATATTTTTTATTATGTTTTTACTAAAAAAAACAACTAAATCTAATAATTAATTAGGAGGATTTCTATAAAAATTAAGTTCTAAAGAAATTTAATTTTCATTTATATAATTTTTATTAACTTAAAAATATTTAAATTCTTATATTTACACATATATCTAATCAAAATAAAGCCATAAACCAGGAATAAAGGTATCAAATAAAACATCTACATTATTTTTCTTTTTAGAAAATATTTTAAAATCTATTATTTTTTAAATATCTTATTTTTCACATAAATTCTAAGTACACAGCTTACACATACTCTAATTATAATAAGTATTTATCGGACACACATCCACACATTAAAAATCGTAAGTCAATATTTTGCCTTTTTCGCAAAAATTACATATTTCCCCTTAAAGTTTATACCCATTTTCAATATCACAAATCTCAACACATTCATTTACTTACAAAAAAAGCCCTTATTTACATTTATTGCATTATTTTTCACTACTTCCTGTGCATTAAAAGCATTTTTAATGACATTAAGTACAAATTCCATTTAAAGGAAATTAAGAATCTGGGCAATTTTTTTTACATGTAAGATCTTGATTTTGAAAAAAGTCAGTTGAACATTATTAAACACATGCATTTTCTTAGTAAAAATATAGAGGATAACATTTAGTGCATTCTTTTTAAGAACTTCCTGTGCATTCTTAGCAGGTAGGATGACATTTTTCACATATTCCATTTAATTTAAAATATTTATTTGGGCATGTGTTTCTACATACATTATCTGGGTTTAAAAACATGCTTGGGGAGCATTTTTCTACACAAATATTTTCTTCAAAATAACACACTGAGCAGTCATTTGAAGAACTTCCTGTGCATTTTTAGCAGGTAGGATGACATTTTTCACATATTCCATTTAATTTAAAATATTTATTTGGGCATGTGTTTCTACATACATTATCTGTGTTTAAAAACATGTTTGGTGAGCATTTTTCTACACAAATATTTTCTTCAAAATAACACACTGAGCAGTCATTTGAAGAACTTCCTGTGCATTCTTAGCAGGTAGGATGACATTTTTCACATATTCCATTTAATTTAAAATATTTATTTGGGCATGTGTTTCTACATACATTATCTGGGTTTAAAAACATGTTTGGTGAGCATTTTTCTACACAAGTATTTTCTTCAAAATAACACTCAGCAAAATTACATGCTGTGCATTCATTTGGAGAACTTCCTGTACATTCTTGGCATATCGGGTGACAGCTTATGCATTATTACCCTTATTTAAAATATGATTGAGGGCAGAAATTCCTACAAACATTATCTGGACCTTAAAAGGTTCCTATAGGACATTAAGTTATGCATTTATTGTCTTGAACTGCCTCTGAACAAACTATAGAGCAATCTATTCCACCATACCCTGAAATACAAATACAAAAACCATTTATACATATTCCATTATATGAACAATAATCGTTTTAACACTACTTTGTGTTGTTACAATATTCAGATAAATCATTAGGACAAGTTAAATATCCTCCACGAATATCATTTTGTATAATTTGTATTTATTATCCCTTATTATTTTAATTGCATAGTATTTCTAAATTTAACTAAGTTATTGTTATTATTATTTGGTCTCCTTCATCATTACATTTATATTTATGGCATCTATTTAAATAGCTTAAATAACTTGAAGAATATAATACTTATGAAGACGTACTTTAAAAGCATCGACTATCAAACCCAAAATATTCATATCTTTTATCACTTCCTGAACTTTTATTTGATTCTATTGTACAAGTCCAAGTAGAATAACCAGTCACAGAGTAACATTAAGTATCAAACATTGAAGATATATTGGAGACTCCTAAAGCTGTTTTGTCAAATGTGCATGTATATTTTAAATCTGGAATCGAGAATTCAGGGTATAAAGGAGGATTTTAACAATTAGAAGTTAAAAAATTGCAACCTTTATTTCTTCCCCAAGCTGTTATTCCAGCAAAGTTTTAGTCTATTAATGGATAAAATCCAGTGTCCCTTAATAAGGATACTGTAAACATTGTTATTGTTCGTAAATTACCAAAACCAGATCCACACATTATTTCATTTGCAATTATTGTTTTTTCCCAATGTGAACCGTTAGATGCTGAATTCATTCCCTATAAATTTATATATATATTTATATATTTATTAAAATTTATATATATATAATATATATATATATATATATACATTATTTTCTAAAAGCATTCCTTCTGCTGTAGGACAATTATAGTGTTTTCTTGTAATTCTTAATACTTATTTAGAATATAAAACAATGCTATCAATTCCTCTTACTTTTACAGTTTTTATAATTTTATTAGTATCTTTTTCATATGAATTTCCTGTATCAGGATCGATCCAATATCTTATATATCCTTCTGCAAATCCTAAAGCATGAATAAATTCATGTAAAATAGTTTATAAGTTAGATCTAAATACCTATGCATCCCCTTAAAAATTAATAAAAGCTAGATTATACTTGATTCTTGCAAAAGTAGGTCTTTTTTCTATTTTGCTAAAAAAACAAGAACCGGCACTTGCAATTATATTTACATTTGAATCATTAAAATAAGTAGAATAAAAATGAAAATCGGAATTAGGAATTCCTATTGTTCGATCTTGATCAGGTATCACAGCTTTGTTACAGTCTGCAATTGAACTACGCAATATATTATTACCGATTATAGGATATACTTTGATTAATTTTGAAAAATACATAAAAGCTACAGATATAAGTTTTTTTAAATATAATTTTTATTAATTTGATAATACGCTATCGGGCATATCGCTAAACATATAGTCTATAGTCATCCTTATTGGCTAAGGTTCTTATGGAGATAATGTTCTATAAAAATTATCTTTTTGGTCTTTTTGTTTTTTGTAATCTTCAAATAATTATTAGTAAAATGGACCTTCAATAAGATTATGTTGACATTCATCAAGGATTTTTTTTGAAAAAGATAAAATATAGATAATAAAAAGAATTTGAATAAAAGTAAACATAATTTATTTTATTAAATAATAATTATTTAAGTAATTTATATTTATAAAAAAGAGTGAAAAAAAAAATATTACAAATTTAAATAAAATAAAAAAAATAAAAAAAAATAGGAATATTATAATATTATTTTTATTATTATTATTATTATTATTAATAATAATATCAATGATATGATATAATAATAATTTATATTTTTATTTTATTAAACATTTTATAATACTTTAAAGATATTTTATTAAATAAGTATAATTTTTTAATTATGTTTTTTATTAATTTAATTTTTATTTTTTATTAAATGTTATTAAATTTTTTAAATATATATATATTATATTTTTTTAATAATTAATTTTATAAAATAAATAAATTTTTTTTTAATTTATTATAATTTTCTTTATATTTTTTTTTTTAAATCTAATAAAAATAAAATAATTATTTTAATATGTTTTCATCATTAAATATTCAATGTTTAAAAATTAAATATGTATTATTTTTTTAATTTTTTTTACTTAATTTTTAAAATTTTAATTTATTTTATTATATTAAACAAAAATTATATTTTAGTTTTCATTAAATTAATAATTTTAATTTTATATATGATGATTATTATATGTTCAATATATAGTTAAAAGAATTTATATTAATGTAATATTATAATAATTACATTATCAGAAATAAAAATATATTTTTAAATAGATTAAAAATTCATATAAAAAATATTTTTATGAAAATTTTTATAGTATTAAATGTTTTTATTTATTTTCTTATATTAAAAATGATATTTATTTAGTTAATATAAAAAAACTCTTTTAAATAAAATATATGAAAATTCAATTATAAAAAATTTAAATTTACAAATAAATGACGAAACAATTAGTTTTTAATTTGGAAGTAATTTCCAATTTTGCAAAATATAATAAACTTTTCTATATAATTAATATGTTTGCATTGAATGTGTAAATATATAAAATGATTAAAAAAATATTGAATCATTTTTTTTCTTTTGTAAAGGATAATAATAATAAATTGTAAAAATATAATCCTTATTAAGTTTAATAAATATATCTAGATTTTTTTTCAAAAAATACAATTTTTCAGAAAATAAAAGAATATTTTAACCTTAAAATTATATTGATCATTTATAGCTGACTCATATTTATGCTTGTAATGGATAATTTAATAATAATAATATGAAAACGATGTTTGATTTTTATAAAAGTAACTATAATAGTCTAATAGTTTTATGACTTTTTTAACCTTCTATAAAATGATATTTTAACAAGATAAATAGTTATTAAACTTATTAATAAATGAAACAAAAATTACACCTAAATATTTTTTATTTGGAATAAAAAGAATTACAAAATTCTGTTGGTGTTAGTTAATAAAGATATAATTTATTTTATTTTTAAATAAAATATATATAAATAAATTATATTATAAAAAATATATTTAAAATATAATATTATTAAAAAAAAATATTTATTTATATGTACATACATGTAATATAAAGTGAATTAATATATAAAATAAATTTATTTAATTAAAAAACAACTTAATTCTAATTTAAAAAAAATATAATAAATAATACTTCTTAATTTTTGAATTTCTCAAATTTAATTTTAATAATTTTAAGATTATCAGAAAATGAAAAAGTGAAAATAAATAAATTATAAATGTAAATAAATAAAAATGATAAGTAAAAGTTTATTCATTTTTAGCATACTAATATTTTTCAAGTTTATGGTTTTTTTTACTTTTAAATTTTTTTAATTTTAATTTTTTTTTTTATAATATATTTTTATCATATATCATTATCTTAATTAGTTTACATATTCTCATGACAAATCATTTACATGAATTCTTAATAATTTAACCTTCCGTTATTATCTTTATCATAATATTAAATAATTTCTTCTAATTCCTATTCTTCTATATCCTCACCCAAATTACTTAAAAAAGCCATTATATCATATTTATTCAGTCCATCAAAATGATTATTTAGCAAATGAAACATATAGGAATAATGTAAATATTAATCATCTTTACTTTCATATTATTATTTTAAATTTTATTAAAAGTCCTCTTATTTAATATTAATATCTTCTATTGATTATAAAATTTATTCCTTTATATTACAACTAAAATTCTCATTAATAATTTCTTCATTAATGTTTTGTAAAGATTTTGGTATATTAAAAAATTATTGTGTAATTTAAATATTTTATTCTGATTATGTACAATTGCTAAAATTCGATTAATGCGATTTGGAACTATTTTAATGTTTTAATGTTGATAATGTATTCAATTCATTGAGACTGTTTAAGCTATCTATATTTATTTTTGTAATAAAGGCTTTTATATCTTAAACACAAATTTATCCGTCTTTATCTTTATCTAAAACACTAAATAACTTTTGGCAGTTATCTTCGGTTTGGCTTTGATGTTTTGATATTTCAAAATGCATTATTATTTATATATATAATATTTAGGATTATTATATTTTTCAATTTATAACTTATAAAAAAAGCGTTTATTCATCGATAATATTTTATGAAATTTTACTATTATGATTATATTATAAATATAAAAGTAATTATTTTTATTTAATATTCTTTAATACAATCTATAATTTTCATAAAAAATAAGTTTAATAATTTAAGAAAACATTTTTTTTTATTAAATTATAAAAATGCATTAATTATATCTACTACTTATTATTGTAATTTTTATTAATTGCTTTATATATTTATATTTTATTAATTAATTATTTTTAAAATTCAAAATGTTCTAATTTTATATAAAATATAAAGCAACAAAATTAAAAATATTATAATTTTATTATAAATTATTTTAAATATATTTTAAATTTTATTTATTTCTTTTTTTGTTTTTAAAATTTGATATGATTTTTATTTTATTTAAAATAAAATTCTATTATAATAAATTATAATTTTTTTTATTATTATTTATCTTATTTTTTTAATTTTTATAATGAATTTATAATTTTTTTTCTCAAGTTAATTTATAAAATAAGTTAATATTTAGTAATTTTTTAATTAAAACTTAGAAAAGGAGTATAAATAATATTAATATTTATTTTATTTAAATTCAAATTAGGAGAAAAATAATTATTTTAATAAAAAATAAGCTAAAGATATAAGTTTTTTAACACTTTATAAAAAAAAAATTAATTAAATCTATTTAAAATTAATTTTAGAATTATTATACAAAATTCAAAAATATCTCCTTTAAAACTAATTGAACCTTAACTTATTTTTAATATTTTATAAAATTAATATTAAATTTTTAGCAAAAAAATAAAACAAAATATATTTATTTTATTTATATGTAATTTTAAAACTACTGATTTTATTAATTTATTAATACTTAATAATTTTTTTTTATAAATACTTATAATGACTATATTACTATAAATAATTTAAAAATTAATTTAAATAGTTAAACTTTATATATAAATTGATAATATTAAATTAATCTTCAGACGAAACAAAAGCATTTTAATAATTAAATTTAAAATAAAAAAAAATTAAAGAAAAGATTTTATAAAAACAAAATTAAACAGTAAAATAAAAATATTTAATTTTTTTTAAAATTATTGAACTTTTATATTAAATTTTAACTCAGTTTATATTATTGTTTTTCATTCTTTATAATTTAAATGTGCTAAAATTTATTACATTATTTTATGTTTTTTCTTATTATAAACATTTGCTAAATAGTTAATTTTTTTTTTTTTGTGTTAAAAAATTATCATTTAAATTATTTTTTATTTATTATATTTATTTTTATTCTAAACTCATATTTTATTTTTAAAATATATCATTTATAATTATTTTTTTTCCAATTTTTTTTTTTTTTGTATTCGTTTCACTTCTTTGTTTGTTTTGCTAAAATTAGTCCAATATTTTTATAGATTATTATGATTATTCAGAAATTTAATGTTAAATCGAATTTTCAGAATATTTTGATTGTAAAGAATAGCTGCGTTCATATCTTTAATTATTTTTAAAAAACTAAAATTATTATAACTATTAAGATAAACTAAGGTTTTCTTATTTTTCTTTTCTTTAAGTTTACTATATATATTCTATATCATTTATTATTGATATTTTATTACTGTCATTTATTTTTTGTGTTTTTATGCCGTCGCACTAAGATTAACCATTTTCAAAATTCTACTTTTTGATTTTATTTTAAACATAATTTCTAAGTTCTAAGTTCGCTTCGTCTATTTTTAATGCAATTTATTCAAAATATTGGTTGTTAATTAATTTATTTTCTATTAAAAATTAATCGTATAACAAATTATTTTCATTGTTTTCGTTTATTAATTGTACTATTTATTATTTAAGTTAATTTATATGTTCGAAAATTTGACTTTCTTTATCTAAATCAATAAATTGCAAATATTTTTTCTTTTAATGTTAAAATTATTTTTCTAATAATTCAAGTTTCTAAAAATTTTCTTACATTTGATATTTCTTAAATTAAATCAGTCTTAAAAATGGTTAAAGTATTTCTTCTTAAAACTCATTTAATACTTCCTAAATTAAATTTTAAAATAAACTATTCATTAAACTTTCATTTTTAATTTCATTTATTTGATTATCTTTTTCTTTTTAATTTGAAATTAAATTAATTATATTAAAGAAAAAAATATTTTAATACATTTTTAAGGTTATTATAGTATTTACTCATCTTAAACATAACTTTTTTTGTGTGATGATTATATTATTTCAACACTTTTTAGTATATCATCAATTATAAAACTTTTTTAAGATGATGAGGAACCTATACTATAATTTTCAAATGAATTTTGAGTAATTTAGCTTTTTTAAATTTTAGTTTTTTTCATTTATTTTTTTAGATTTAATTTTTTTAAAAATAATAAAATTAGCTAATAATATTATTAAAAAAATTTGAATATATATATATATATATATATATATATATATATATATATGTATATATAGAAAATTTAACAAACCATAAAAACTTATTAATTAAATATTTTTAATACATATATATTTTTTTTTTATAATATTTTATTGTAAAATTAATTTTTGTAAAAAATTATGTTATTTGTCAAACGAAATTAATTTTTTAATGCATTTTTATAATTATAAAATTAATTTAAACAAGTAAAATAATATTATATAAAAATTCTTTTACAAAAATATATCAGAAATTAAGAATGATAGAAATTTTATTAAAGTAAACGCAGTTAAATTTGAAAAGAATTAAACATGTATTTAAAATTTGTAATGTTTTTTATAACTATATTTTTTTTTAAACTATTATAAATATCTTGCAAAAAAATTTTAATAACAAATCTAAAAATAGGTTTTTTTTTTTTCTCAACTTATTATTATTGTTATTTTTATACATATTTAGATTTATCATACAGCTTAAATAGTTAATTATAAATTTTACTAGAATAATAAATATGATAATATAAAAGTGTTAAAAATTCCAAATATAATTTATAAAAATATAAATTAAATAAATAATAATCAAAAATATAATAAATATATAAACAAAAATTCATAAATACAATATAATAAAATTAAAATATATTCTTTTATTTATATTAAAAAAAATAGATATGATTAAATGTAAAAATTTTATAAAAATAAATAATATAAATTTTATTTATCAAAATTAAATAAATTATTAAATAATTAATAATAATTTTATATATAATTATATAATTAATTACTATTTCATTATATAAATATAAATAAAAAATTTATTAATAAAAATATATTAAATATATAAATATATAAAAAATTAATTAATAAAAATTTAAAGTAAATTATTTTTTAAATTAATTAGAAAAAATTAAGTTTAAAAAAAATATAATGCAATATATAAGTTTATGTGCAGTTGGGGTTGGGGTTGGGGTTGGGGTTGGGGTTGGGGTTGGGGTTGGGGTTGGGGTTGGGGTTGGGGTTGGGGTTGGGGTTGGG
>NW_004086251.1:0-41752 GCF_000220395.1 Ichthyophthirius multifiliis | reverse complement strand
AAGGGAAAAAATAAAAAATATAGAATAAAAGCATAAGAAGAAGAGGAAAAATATACTAAATTAATTTAAAAATTTTGGAAGAATAAAATTAAATAAACAATACTTAAAAAAGACTAATAAATAAAATATTTAAAAGAAGAATTGTAAGAAAAAGAAAATAATAATAATAAATTAGAATATATAATTAATAAATAAAAAAATTGAAAAAATAAATAAAAAAAATAATAATTTATTTTTTTATATTTTTTTCTAAGAAATACTTTTATATATAATTAATAATTATATATTAAAATATATATGTATACGCGTATAATTTACTTAATTTTGTATTTTTATATAAAATAAATATTTATTATATTGTTTTTAAATATTTATTTATTAAATTTAATTAATATAGTTATTATTTTTTTAAAAATAAATAATACATTAAATTTATATAAAATTATATAGCTTTCTTTTAATTAGCTTTTTAATATATTATTTATATATAATTTTTTTTATAAATATATATCATATAAAATTTTTATAAAGTTCATACTAAAGTTATTTAACTAAAAACAAATTAAAAATTTATATTAAAAATACATTAAAAAAATAATATATATATAATTATGAAATAATAAAAGCTTACGTAATATTAATTACTAAAGTAAATTGGTGAAGAATATAAAAAAAAATAACAAGAATCACTCGAATAATAAAAAGTATTACAAAAACAAATAAGAGATGTCTAAAGTTTACGAAAGGAAATCGAAGAATACAAGAATATAATATAAGAATTTGACTAAAAAAAGAAAGACTGTGAAATACAAATGAGAGATTTATAGAAAAAACAAGAAAATCTAAATTCTAAAGAAAAAGAACTATAAAAATTACATAATATTTAAATAGAATAATAATTTAAATTACTATAAATTTAAAATTAATTATTAAACAAATAATAAAAGAAACTTCTATAAATGGATTAAAATAAACAAAATGAATAGTCTAATTTATAAAGTACTTAAGAAACTACGGCTACAAATTATATAAGAAAATCTAAAGATTTTGTTTCTGAATTAAACAATTTTTAAGTAGATAATTCTAATTTAAATTATTTAACATAGTTGTTTGATAAATAATTGGAAATAATTAAAGGTTCTTTAGACAAATAAAATGGAACAAAAATATCGAACAAAAAGGAATGTATTGATTTAACCAATTTAGGTCAAATTAAATAAATAAAATCTAGTAAAATATTAAAATATGAACTTGTTGAGGAATAAACTTTTGAGAGAAAAAAAGTTAAAAAAGAATCGAGTATTTATTAATTAGCAAATACTATTATAATTGAAGATAATGAATATTTATAATAAGAAGAAATTTTTTAAAAAAGAGATTTAAAATCTTTTAATATTAAAGATTTTTACGAGAGTCAAATCATTTCTCATCAAGAAATTAATTTTTTAAATTAAAATAATGAACAATAGAATAATAATACTTAAGTAGAAAAAAATTAATAATAACATAATAATACGCGAATAATCTTATATTTAATAAAAAAATAACATTTCTTATAGTTAAATTTCTGATTAAAGTATTATTGAATAGTTTATTATATAATTATAATAAAGTTAGAATAAAAACCCAAACTTTAATCTAAATGAAGATCTTTTTAAAAAATATATTAAATAAGCTTTCATTAAAACGAAGATAGCTCTATTTAAAAATTTGATAATGGTAATTAAAGCAGTAATTCGAATAATAGAGAAAATACTTTAAATGATTTAAATGAATAGATTTTAGGTTATAAAGATAAATATTTTTATTGATTTTTTTGTTTTAAGTTTTATAATAAATATTTTATATGTATAAAATTTTTTATAGATTTTTTTTTTTTTATAAATATATTTATTATTTAATTATTTTTGTCTAAATAAATATTTTTATCAATTTATAATTGTAATTTATAAATTTAAATTATATTCTTAAATATATTTATTTTTAGTAATATATTTATAGTATTTCTTTTTATGGATTTAAACATTCTTTAACTTTCAAAAAAAATTTTTAAGCATGAATAAAGAGTATAAAATTTAAATGAGTAAAATTTAAAAGACCAAATAAAATAATTTAAATATCCTTTTGATGCAATACTTCCTTTATCTATAGCAGAAATATATATAGATAAAGTATCTTGGGATAATTTTTAAGGAAGTCCTTAATAAATGAACCATGATGCATATATATATTGGTTTATAAAATACGATTATAATACAAGTAGAAAATTTGATTAAGAAAGCAAATAAATGATTTATATAATTCAAAATGTAAATATATAGGTAAAAATAAAAAATAATTCTTGGGTGAAAAAAAAGTCTAAAAGACTTTTAAATCATGAAACTGGACATTATATAATTGGATGTTTGTGCGCTTTAGAATTTAAAAAAAGGCTCTTAGAATAAATGTAATATACAACTAATCATAATAATGAAATATAAGCCATTTATAACAAAACTACATAAGAATTCTATGAGTTTGAAAAATAATATGATAAAGAAACTAATCATTATAAGAACTTGTAAGAATAAATTAGATGGAATTTTATTTTGACTGAGAAAATTATTATATATAAAAATTATTTTAATGTTGATAAAATTAATAAAACCAATTATATTTTATGTTATATTAAAGGTAAATATTTTATACTTTTACTTATATATTTCTTTTTTTTTTATTATTAAGATTTAATTGATAATGATGAAAAAAATTTTCCTTTATTAGATAGTCTATTTTTTATTTTGATTAATATTTTTATATTTAGAAAATTTAAAAAAAGTAAAAATCTTAGCTTTTGGTTAAATTTGGCTATAATTTATATAAGCTTTTATAGAGGAATAAAAACTAATATAATGACTAATAAATTATATTTTTTAATTATAAAACTATTAAGTTTAATTAATATTTATATATATAACTATAAATGATAAAATAAATATTTTATTATTTTATTAAATAAAATAAAAAAATTATAATTTTTATAAAACATAACAAAAAAAATGTTATCTAAAGATGAATAAGAATAGTAAGCTAAATAAGTCTTATTAAATTTAGAAGACAATTATAATAATACATATCTTTAAGAATAAAATTAATATGAAATATTTTAATAAAATTAATAAAATAATCTTCTTTCATAAGATAAAGGATCGAATACATATAATAAGGTTATTAGTAAATAAACAAATTAAAATTAAATCAAATATTAAAAAAAATTATAATTTTTGGGAGATATTAAAGAAAAAAAAGATTAAATTTAAATAAGATAAACTTAATCGTAATAAACATAAATTTAAAGAAGAAGTGAATGTTTTAAACCTTAATTTATATAATAATAATAAAACTCATACTTTTTTTATGGTTAACCAATAAGTTAAGAAGAGGAAAAGTAAAAGAAAAATTAAATTGAAATAAAAAAGAAAAAAATAAAGTTTAGAATATTATGGAAAAAATAATATATATAACTAAGCAAATAATTCTTTATAAGAATATATTTCAATTAATCAACCTCAAGAAAGAAATTAGAATGAGAAAAAAATGAAATACATATAGGCACATTATGAAAATTAATTAAAAAAATAGGCTTTTTAATAATTTTTGGATTAATATTTTAATTAAAATTTAAAAGATTAATAAAAACAATATTTTTCAAATACGAAAAAATCAATTCAAATAAAAATTTTTTATTTAAAAATTAAACAAAAAATAACTAAAGTGGTAATAAATATAGTAAAAATAGTACAAGTACTCTTTTATTGAAAAATAAAAAAATAGTTTAACTTTATTAAATAATAATTAAAATATTTAATAATAATATGTTAAATATAATTATTAAGAAAAATAAAAATAAATTATATTTAGTAATTAAATTTAATAATAAAAGTTACCAAATTTACACAAACATGTATTATATTGAATTATCGTTTTTTTTTTGTTTTGTAAAAATTGAAAAATAAAAATAAATTTTAAAAATACTTTTTTTTTTTAAAAAAAAAAAAAAAAATTATTATATTTATATATATATTTTTTTTAAATAAAAAAAAAAAATATATATAAAAATATGAGATCTATAAAATCTCAATTTTAAAGTTTACACAAAAAAGAAAAGGAGCATATAAAATATATAGAAGATGATAAAGATAAATACAAAGATACAAAATAATAAAATGAAGAAGACGAAGAAGAGCTAAAATAAGAACAATAAAGAAAACAGTAAGAGCAAAAACAAAAAGAGACCTAAGCAATATCAAAAAGCCAAAAAAAAAAGAAAAAAAAATTAAAAACAACACTTTAATTTGAAGAGTAAATCGTAAAAAGCATCGACCAAAATGCCCTATTAAGACGTTGGGATGTTAAATTTATAGATATAAAAGTTTAAAGTTTAATAAAAGAGCCCATGAATATATTTATTATATTTAAAATAGGCGTAAAAAGTAATAATAGGTAAAAAGATCCAGATATAGTAATAGAGAAAAATTCATATAAAGAATTTTATACAGAAGTAGTAAAAAATTTATAAAGAGATGAAACACGATATTTAGATAAATGTAAAGAAACAGAAATTCATGCTAGTTATAATATGCTAAAAACAACTTATTTAGAAATCGAAGTTTGGGAATATAATAGATGGTCACTTAATTGTTTTTTAGGAAAATGTAGAACACTTCTAGAAGATATAGCTAAAGGGCATATTATAAGAAGTTTTGTAGTAAGAAGGTAAATAAATATTATATATATGAATAATAAACTAGATATAAATATATAAATATATAATTATATTTATATTTATATTTATATTTATATATTATATTATATATTATATCATAGATCTTTTAAAGATAAAAGATAATTTGTAAGAATTATTTTGTCAGCTTATTTTTAAGAAATATGGGATTTTAGAATCGATTTTGAAGATCTTTAAGGAACTAATACAATAGACAAACAAAATTAACCAATTAGTTCTTATTTAAAACTTACATTAATGGACGATAAAAAATCTAGTTTGAAAACAAAACCGACTCCAAATAAAACGAAAAATCCTACTTGGGGGAATAGTGAAGATTTTGCACATTTTAGAGGAACATTAGATGATTTAACTGATTTAATGTTACTTGTATTTATTTTATTTTTATTTATTTATAATTAAAAAATAAATATATATAAAAACCTAAGGTATCTATTAATTAATAAAAATTATTTGATATAAATAGTGTTATTGATTCTAGCTAAAGTTAAATGTGTTCTTTGATAACTTTAAGAGGTATAGATTAATATAATAATATAAATGCAGTAATAAAGTTAAAAGTTGATAAAAATAAAATCAATAGTTTAAAAAAAAGTCAAAAAGATTAAAATTAAGAATAAAATAATAATGAAGAAGATGAAAAAATTTATGATTAAGAAGATATATATGCAACTGTAGATGGAAGAATTAACTTAAATGAAATTCCAAGGTAAATATATAAAGAAATAATAAATATATATATATATAAATATATATATAAATATATATATAAATATATATATATATATACTAGGTATATTTAATAAGGTGAATTAGTTCGATATTCTTCTGAATAATTACATTTGTGTATTATTGTTAATAGAGTTAATAATATAATGGCACCTGATGATAGAGGTGTTATTAATAGTTATGTTTAAGTTTAATGTTCTAATGAAATTAAAAGAACTAGAACTTTATGTAATAACTTCAATCCTGATTTTGGTGAAGAAATGATTTTTAAAATTCCTCTTTTGAATAATAAATCTCTATTTTCATAAGTTTTTATTTTTATAATACAAATATTTATAAATTATATTTAATATTTTATATACATATAAAAAAAGAGTAATAAAAGTAAAGATAAAGAATATGAATATAAATTAGAAGCATTAAGAGATGAATTATAAAAAAGAAGCGAAATAAAATTTTAATTATGGGTAGAAGGAGACTCTATTACTTATGGAGATAATTTAGGTTAAGTTTCTTTTAATTTATCTGAAATAGGATCTACATAAACTTAAATAGAAGTATAAGACAAATCAGTTATGGATTTTTTAAAAAAGTAAAAAATATAAATAAAATAAAAATAAAATAAAATAATAAAGATAAATTAAAACCTATAAAATAAAATCTGCAAATTTTACGAAGAATTTTACTTCTAGTAGATTTGACGCAAGTCGTATAAATATTACGTTTTCTGTATTTTTTTTACCTTAATTACCCGAAAAAATTGATTTGAGAGATTTGTAAGCACAAAATTATGACTAATACCCTTATGAATTGAAAGATTTAATGAAAATTCCACATAATGATTATACAAAAAATGTTCTTTATAAATAATGGGATAGTGATATAAAAAAAGCTTTCCAAAATTGGAATTTATAAAAAAATGAATGGACAATTTTTAAAAATGTTTTCGTAAAAGATCATTATGGAAGAATTCATTTTATTTCAAAATTTATTGAAAGATTTTAGCTTTCGAAAAGTAAAGACCCTGATATGTAAAAAGATCTTGAAATTTAAGACTATTATTTAGAAACTCTTTAAGATTTGGCACATTATGTAAGATGTATACCCTATACTGATATATATAGTAATGATGTTTGGTTTTCTTCAGATTTCTTTTTAAGTTTAAAAAGAGGGTCTATTATTGATCATGCTTTACTTATGGCAGGTTTATTAATATTTAATTAAAAAATAAATATTTATATATGAATACATTCATTATATTTTAATATTATTAATTTTTTTTTTAAGGTTTATTTATTGCTTGTGAAAAAGAATATGATGATGATGAGTTTATAAATGTACTATTTTTTTTATTATTATTAAAAGTATTTATTTATTTTTAATAAAGGACTTATTAGATTATGAATCTGAATAAGTTCCTTTGGATGATAGAGTATTTGTATGTATAGGAACTAATTAAAATTTAAGTATAACTGCATGGGTAATGGTATTTAATTAAAGATGTGATTCAGTAACATTTTATGATGCTAAAGAAAATCAAAAATTTATATTAAATGGAAGAGTAAAACCTGATTAGGTATAATCTTTAAAAAAACATTTATATCCTGATCTGAAAATAAAAGGATAGTCTAAGATGTTTTTTTTTAAATAAAATAATAATAATAATGAAGAAAAGAAATAAAAAAAAGAAGAAGAAATAAAAAAATAACAAATAATCGAATAAAAATTAAAAGAAAAAGAATAAGAAATATAAAAAGAAATAAATATAGAAATTGAATAATAAAACAAACTAAAATCTATTTTAGAAGAAGAAAATAAGCAAGATTATGATAAAAATTAAAAAACTTAAATTTAAAAAAACTTAGAATTAGTCAAAAATGCTAATCTAGATGATATTGTAAGAACCGAAATTATTTTCTCGAGCGATGTGATTAATAATAATGGAAAACCTCGAAATTTATTAAAACCTTTAACTCGATATACATTATAATCTAATTAAAATGTCTTAAATGCAAATAATGGAGAAAATGCTAAACTTTTATCTGTTAATAAAAACATATAAAGTGAAACTAATAATAATTAATTAAATACTAAAGAATTAAATAAATCTGTAGTATAAATAACCTAAATATAATAAGATTAAATTATAGATAGAAAAACTCTTAAATAGAAGTAATTAGATAATAGAAATCCATAGTCTTTTTTAAATTAACATAGAATAGAACAAAATGAATAAATGAATTAAGATTAAAAAGCTATTTTTAAAAAAGCAGAAATTTTTATAGATCCAGTTACTAAAGAATAAATTTAAGAAGAAGAAAAATTACCTTATAAAGCTATATAGATTATTTTTAATTAAAAGAATGTTTATGGAAATATCAATAATTAAAATCCATCTCAAATTTATTATCATTTACATGATAAAACTTAGTGGAATCCTTTTATTAAAGATTTTAATTAAAAAGTTATTTATATAATTATAATATTTATATAAATATATATATATATATATACATATTTTATATAAATTATAAAATTAGATAGGAAGTTTTTTTATATCAGCAAATCCTTTTCCTAGAATGAAATAAACAGAAAGTTAAGAAAAATACGAAAAAATTATCAAAGAAATAAAATATGGAATAGCAAAAATAAGAAACAATCAAGGATTAACTGTTAAATGGAAAAACTAATATGATAAAACAAATACACTTTTAAGAAAACTTTCCAGAATATTAGAATATAAAGAGAGAGGTAAAAATATTAATAAATAAATGTATATAAAAAATATATAAATATAAAAATAAATATATATATATATGTATGCATATATTAAAAATAAAATAATATATATATATAAATTTATATTTATATATATATATTTATTTTTATTTATATTTTTTTTAATTTTATAATTATTCATAATATTTCATCTATTTAATATATATGATTATTATTATTTTTAACTTTATTATAATTTTCATTATATAGAAATCTTATTAAAAATTTTTATTTAAGCTCGAAAATATATTCATTTCTTAATTAAATATATATAGTAATTTTATTATAAAAAAATCTTTAATTAATATTAATATTTGTACTTATCTTTATTTATTTCATTTTTAATAAAAAAAACAGATAAAAAATTTGAAGAAAAATCTTTTGAATAAAATATGGAAGATTTTGAAAAAGACATGAAAAGGTTAATGCCTTTAAATTATCATTTTTAGTGCCTTCCTATGAAATTTCTATACTTAGAAAAAAGTTAAATTAGGTCATTAATAGAAGAAAAAGCTTCATAATTTATACTACTAAAAAAAAAGAATATGATTTTTGGTGTTAGTGGGAAAATTTTCTGTTATTAAAATGGGATTAATCCTGTAAGAATTATACTTGCTATCTATTATAATAAGGCTGAAGGAGTATTCGATAATGAAGAATAAAATAATTTAAGTAATATTTAGGAAGATTAAGATGAAGAAGATTTAGATGATGATCAAGAAGATGATAATTTATATTAAAAAAATTAAAATTTATGAATTTTATTTTTTATTAAGTTAAAATAAATAATTTAAAGTTATCGTGTTTTATATAATATTTTTTTCGTTTTTAATTTATAAAGACTTTAAAAATAAATATATTTATTTTTTAAAATAATTAAAGTAAAAAAAAAATTAATTAACTGTTTAAAAAAACGAAAAAAATTTAAACAAAAAATATGAATTAAGTCAAAGATTTCTCAATAATAAAAAATTATTGCTAAAGATTCAAAAATTAATTCAGTACTTTTAAAGATTTCAATTATGATTAAGCCATTATATATTTAAAACTTCGAAACGAAGGTTGTGATAAAAAGTAAGCTATTAATTTTACTTAAAAGCCTATTTGTAGAATGGATGTAACAAGATAAAAATTTGGCCCTTCTTCATTAAGAGTTTTAAAACCATCTATTATTTGTAATAAAATATAAGAACCAGTAGGATGGACTCAATAAGAAAATTTGAAATATTCACTTGGAAATAAATATTAAACTACTTTATAAGAAGTTATAGGTTATTAAATATTTTATAATGACAATTTTTTTATTGTATTTTTTTTGAAAAAATAGGAGATTAGAAATTATAAAATGAAGTGGAAAACGCGCTTAATGCATAAGAATATAAAGAAAAAGAAAACTTTAAAATTAAAATAAAAAAATTAACTGATTTCTATTCTACTTCGAATGAAAAATACAATTTTACAAAATGCAATAAGCAACAACTTATTTAAAAATTAAAAAACTTATAATAATAAAATAATTAACTTAATTAAAAATAAGTCAAATATATTAAATTAGGTTAATAAAAGCTTTTTGAAATTGTAGATGATTATGTTAATGTATAATAATAATTAAATACACCAATTAATAAATTATAAGCTTTTCCATAATATATATGTGATATAAAAGTAAAAAATTTTTTTTTTTTTTTTTTTTGATTTTTTTTTTTTTTTTTTTTAGGTAAAATAAAAATAATATTAATATTTGTTTTAAACTAAGAATAATAATAATTCAGCTCATCCAAAAATACACTAAGATATAAATATATAAACAAGTCAATAAAAAATAACCGAAAATACTTCATAAAAAGATAAAAATAATCAGTAAATATAATAATAAATTTTATTATAGTAATAAGAAATTAAATAATAATAAAAAAAATAAACAGAAGATCTAATCAAAAAAAGATAAGAAGAAATCGAATAAATAATAAAAGATGGAATCTATGTAATCAATATTACATAAACAGAAGATCTATCTGACCCAGCTAAAAAATTAAAAATGAAACAAAATCTAAATAAATAATACTTATGTTCATAAAAAGCATTATTAGCTTTAGAATTTAATAAATCAAATTATATTTCTTATTAAAAAAAGGAATCATAAGAAGAATATATAAATAAAATTTTATAAGCTTAATTATCTTTAAATAATATAAAAAATTTACATGATCACAATTGTTCTTCTTTAGGCTTTTCATAAACTTCAAAAAGAATAAAAAAGAATTAAAATTAGTAAAAAAAAATGCATGCAAATAATTTATCATAAAACTCATTTAAATTAGATAATATAAAAAATGAAAATTAATGGCGTTTATTTCGTTAAAATATTAACCGATTTGTTTCAGATTAGGTTAATTGTATTAATTAAAAATTTGATAAAAATTAATAAATTTAAATTGATGATACGAACTTTGTATAATTATACTCTAAACTAGATTGTATTAAATAAAAACTTTTCAATAAATACTAATAGAATGATTTTAATATGTAATCCAATAGAAATTCTAAAACAAGTTCTAATTTTAAATTTAAATAATTAAATAATAATAATAATAAGTAATGTACTAATGACTTAAATTAAGATTAAAAATATTAATATAAATCTCTTTTAAATTCCTATAAATCGCATTAGTCTAATTATACTTAATATAATTTAATTAATAAGTAAAAAAATGTCAATATTGAAGAAAATTAAGATAAGGGTAATTCAAAAAATAAAAAAATTATTGTTTAAAGAGCTCTTAAAAATAATTAAAATGATAGTTCATATCCCGATATTCATATTAATAGATTAAAATACTTTTCTTTATAAAATTAAAATTTTTGAAAAGCATATCAATAAACAATAACAATGGTTGTAATTTTTTTAAAAATAATAATATAAATTAATAATACATACTCTTTAAATTATTAATCAATATAAAAAAATAAAATTTTAATCCTAATATAATTATTATATATTTATTTATATATATATATATATATATATATATATATTTTTGTATTTTAATTATTTTAGATATATATATATATCAATTTTTAAAAATTAACTTTTTTAGTTAAAAAAAAAAAATTCTAATCGAAAAAATAAATATTTGAATATTTTATAAAAAAAACTTATTTGTATATGCTTTATATGAAATATTTTTTTTAAGATTCCTTTATATATTTAATATTCTCCGTTTCATTTTTTTTGAATTTAATTAGTTCCTTTGACTATATCAAAATATGGATGTTCCATAGCATCCTTTGGTGTTATTCTTTAAGCCTAATTTAAATTTAATTTCTTTTTAAAAAATTAATATAAATACATGATCATAAATAAGCATTTTAGACAATAAATCAATTGCTTAATCATTACAGAGTTGTTTATTCTCATCATTTGTAAATTTGTTCCATGGTTTTTTTGGATAACTAATTTTTTATAAAGATTTTAATTTTTAAAATAATTTAATTTACTTTCCTAATATTTTATTGTATAAAGGATCTAAAACTAAATCATATTTTTTAATGTATTTATGTAAATCCTCAGTTCCTAATACTTTGGCAATTTTAACTAATTAATCTTAATTATCAGCTCCTTAAAAGAACGGTTCTTTTTTAAAAATCTAAAAATCTAAATAAATTATATATAAAAATATAAATAAATACCATAGAAGCAAACATAACACCTGAACTCCAAATATCCAAAGAATAATCATAATAATTTTAATCAACAAGAAGTTCAGGTCCTTTAAAATATCTAGAAGCTACCTTTAATAAAAATTTATTTCTTAAATAAAAAAAAAAAAAAATTTACTCTAACATTATAATTTTATTCAGGATGATAAAATTCAGCTAAACCCCAATCAATTAATTTCAAAATTTTATTTTTTGGGTCTACGATTATATTTTATGGTTTAATATCTCTATGCATTATTCCTTTACTATGACAGTAATCTAAGGCTTTCATAAGTTCATATAAATAATATCTTATTTCATAATCAGTTAATTATGGAAATAAACTTCTAAAGTCAACATTTTCAACATATTCGAAAATCTAAATTATAAATATTTTATTTTATATAATATATATATAATATTTATATTATATATATATTTACTAAAGCTGGTGTTTTTGATGCCGAATCTCTTACTACATCTTATAATTCAACTATATTAGGACCTCCTTTGAGTATTTACAAAATTTTTATTTCTCGTTTTATTTTGCTTTTCTTTACTGGCTTAAGTACCTTTATTACTATTCTTTTTTATGGGGTTACACTTATTCCATCAAATACTTCGGAATATTTTCCTCTTCCTATTTTTCTTATGACTTCATAATTATCTATGTTTCTATTTGTTGTTTTATTTTATTTTTTATTTTTTTTTATATTAACCCCCATTCATTTTCAAATTCTTCATAATTCCAATATTCTTTTGGCATATTTTGATTTATTTTAGAGTAATATTTTGGAAGAATTACTTTACTTTAAGGGTTCATTTTTTTTTAATTATTTTTATGTTTTTTTTTTTTTTTTTTTAAAGTATATATTTTTATTAATTTTTTTTGTATTTTTTTTTCTTCATAATTATTTTATTTTATTTTTTTTAGTTATTTAAAAATTATTATATTCTTTATTTTTTTTAAAAATAATCATATCTATATATAATATAATTTAAAAGTTTTAAATAAATAAATTTTTACATAAATAAAAATATTTCTAAAACCTTAACTTTTATTTAAATTTAAAATAGAATCATATATTAAATAAATAATAGAATGTGAAAAGTGTCATAATATTAATTTTCGCGGACTTTTTTAGTTGTCTATTCTGATTTTTAAAAATATCTAGTTGATATAATATCATTAATATTTTTTATATAATTTTGATATTATTAATATATTTTAATTCTTACTTTATAATTAATTAATTTATTAATATTT
This sequence comes from Ichthyophthirius multifiliis, assembly GCF_000220395.1. NCBI lineage: Eukaryota > Ciliophora > Oligohymenophorea > Hymenostomatida > Ichthyophthirius > Ichthyophthirius multifiliis. The sequence continues at coordinate 28,496 of NW_004086251.1, read as the reverse complement.
TTTTTTTTAAAAAAAAAATTATGTTTAATATTTTATATAAAATAATTATTTTTATAAAATAAATTAACAGATTTATAATATTTATTCTTAGATATATATTATTATTATTAATTTTTTTTTTTATTATTATAATATACAATTATTAAACTATAACAAAACAATAAATATTAAAATATATGACTTAATATCAACTATACTTATTAATATAAATAAAATGAAATAATATAATATAAAATGAGCAACATTTATAATTAAAATCATTCTTATTTTCTTTCATTTAAATACTTATTAAGTAAAAATATTATAATCAATATTTTATATTTTTTATTATATAATAATTAATAAATTTAAAAACAAAACCTTAAAAAATTTATTGTATTAATATGAATTATATTTTTAAATATTATATAATGATTATTATTTTTACTATAAATTATAATAAAAATTTAATTGTAATAATAGATATTAATACATATTTGTTATTTTTTTTATTTGTAAAAATATATTTAAAAAAACGGCTTCGTCTTTTGTATTATCAAATGCCCATTAATTTCACCTCTATAATCTATCCCTAATATAATTTCTTTAAAATAATCTTTGATATTCATATTTTTAATAACTCCTAATTTTTTTAATTTGAAATTTTCTTCTAATAATATATATACAAATATTTAATTATTTTTTATAAATATAATAAAATATAATTTGTTAAAGTCGAATACAGATTAAAAAATAACTCTTTATCTGATAATGTTGATTAGTTTTCTTCAAAAATCTCATTTACTTTAGTATTTGACACATTTTATTTATTTACAGCTAAAATTATAGTATCTCCATAAAAATCCAGAAGTATATTTTAATCAGATTCTATATTAAGTTTTTTTACACTATTTTTTATCTTCATCTGAGTTTTTTTAGTATAGTAAACATTTATTAAAATTATTATTAGTTTGAGAATTTAGTTAATAAAGTTTTAAATATTTGTCAAATAATTTAAAAATATTCTCAAAATTAAAAAGCTTATATTCAACAATTTTTAAAATATATTTCTATCTTATTTAATTTTTATTTATTCTTACTTCTTTTTAGTTATGAAAAACATTATTGATGAATTTAATTCTTCATTTTTTTTATTAATTTAATAAAAAATAAAAAAATAATATATATTAATTAAAAAATTAAATAATTATATAAATTATTTCTTTTTTATAATATATATTATAAAAAATATTTATATAAATAAACAAAATTTTCATAATTGTATTTATAGTTATAAAAGCAATTAAAATAAAAATATCTTTGTATATAAACATGTTGGTATATTGTGAAAATTTAGATGAGTATAGATTTAAATACTAATATATATTAGTGTATATTTAAATACTAAGTTAGAAAGTGAAGAAATCAGAGAAGTTAACTTTTATAACTAATACCTGAATTAATATATATAAAAAATATTTGTTTTATTAAGGAAATTGCTTAAAAGCTTTTAATTAAAATTTCAATAATAATTTAAACAGCTAATATTTATTAACATTATAAATTTAATCTTTTATAAAGTAGAATAAAGATAAAAATAAAAACATATAAATAAAATAATTATATTAAATAAAGACAAAATTATTATTAACAAATGTAAAAAAATAAAAAAAAATAATATATTAATAAAAAAATAAGTAAATAATATAAAAAAAAATTAATTATATTATTTAAGCATATTTTTTCTAAATTATTTATTTTAATATTTAATTTAATTTACATACAATATCTACATATATAAAATAATAAATAATTAATATAAATGAAAAAATATTATAACATTATTTTTTTTCAGAAAAAATTTAAATAATTCGTTGTAATAAAAAAATATTCAATTTATTGAAATTATTAAGTTAAATAAAAATAATTTATGAATATCTAAAAAATAATAAATATTGAATTATACATTATTATTTATATAAAATAGAAAAAATATAATAATAAATATAAAAAAAATAATATAAAAGATTAAATGAAATAGACATATAATTTTATACAAATGAAATATTATAATTTTAATTGAAAATATACATTATAATTTTTTTAGAAAAACAGGATATGATAAAATTATTCATTATAGAATAGACTTTTGGGATTTGAAAAAATATATTTAGATGGAAAACTTAGAAAATTTACAGATTTTTAAAATAATAAAGCATAATAGTTTTAAATTTAGTATGTATATGCTGTAGTTATAAATCAGATAATTATACTTAATATGATTGATTGTACTAATTTTCTTGAACAATAAATTTATAAGTCAAAAACCTTTAAAAAAAGAAATTTTAACAACAAAATTTAATTTATCTTACTTTTTAAAAAATCGAAGTAAAAAATATAATTATCTTGATTTTTGTAATTGTAAAAAATAATAAAATCTATGCATATTTTATAGAAACATAAATTAATAAACAAAAAAATTAAAAAATTAATTATTGATAAAAATGGAAATCACATAAATTTAATAGGCCGAAAAATATGATTAATGATATTGAAAGACTTTTATTTTAAATAATTTTTATTAATTGAGTTATAAAAAGATTTATATATTTAATATTTAAAATATATTTTAAAATAAAAAAATTATTTATATACATATATTATATATGATTATTATAAATATACATATTTATTAAATAAAGTTTTTTTAATTTTATAGTTCTAAAGTATTATTTTTTTTATTTATTTTTTTAAATTTAGATAATATTTTTATTATATAAATTTATATTCTTTTTAATATATATATTTTTTTTTAATTATATTTTTTCTATAATTATAAATAGAATTTATCAATAAAATGCATTTTCTTTATTTTCTATCTAAAAGGAAGGAGTTTCTTAATTATAATATGAATTTAACAAAAAACCAATTATATAAAAAAAAAAAATTACTTTAATTTTATTTAATAATCGTATTATATTAATAATTTTATTAATTAAAAAATTATTATTTATTTTCATATTATTAACATATAGGTTTTTTTTTAATTAAATTTATTAGCTTCTTTGATTAATTGTATTTAATTATTAATTTTAATATTTCTTTTTTTCAAAATCATTAATATTTGACGACTCTTTATTTTTAAATTAGTTTTATTCATAAAAATTAGTTTTTTTATTATTTTAACTAAAAGACTCATAAACGAACTCCAATTCTTTTTAATTTTAAAAAACATATTTATAATTATAATTATATTCGCCTTAAAAAAGCTTCTGTTTCAAACGTTTTGATTGAAAAAATCGCAGAAGTTTAAGTATTTAAATATTAATAAATATTTTAAAAACAGTTTTTTGTTTTTATTTATTTTGTATTTTCTGTTTAGGAAATTCATTGCTTAATTAAATTATTTTATTTTTTATTTATTTTGATTGATTTTTTATATTGCATTTTTTGACAGCCTTAATTTATTACAATTATTTAAATTTTAACATAATATTATTATCTGATAATTAATATTTTTATAAATTTTAATTATCTTATATTTTAGTAGCCTCTAAATTATGACTTTATAAAGATTTACTTCTTTTTTATAATATAGTTTATCCTTAACATTATAAAAGATATTTTCCATCATCTGATTATAAGAAATTATCTAATTATATGTTTGAAATTTATGCATAAATTATATTCTCTTTTATATAATTTATTTGAAGAATATTAATAAAATTTTATATCCGTTTATTATATTGAATTGTTTAAAAATTATCATTTATATGTTTTATTAAGGATTTGTAGATTTTCCCATTTAAATCTATTTATAAATCTTTTAATTTTATAAAAAATATTAAAATAATTAATTAATTTTGTAAAAAAATACAATCGTTTTAGTCCATTTTTTATAATTATTAAATTAGTTTTAATTTTATTTAATATTAAAAAGAAATATTTTATCCCATTTTATTTAATTATTATAATGAATATTTTGTAATTGTTTTATTTTAAAATTAAAATAAATATCAGTTAAATATTTAATTTTATTAAAAATAAATTGTTTGAATTTTATAAATTAAAGATTAATTAATTAGTAAATGAGTTATAAAAATAAAAAAAAAAGTAAAATTAATATATATTAAAATAAAATTACTTATTTTTTATAATAATAACATTTATAAAAGAATATTAATAACAAGCATATTATTATAGAATTTAGATTTTATTTTATATAAATATATATATTTTAATTATATATAAACAAAATTAAATTATAATAATAATTTTAAATTTATAACATATAAATAGTAAAAGATTTAATATATATAATTAATTTATATTTAAATATTTAAATATATATAAATATAAAAAATAAATATATAAATAAATTAATTAAAATATAAATATTTATTTTATAAAATAATAATTAAAATATATTTTATTGCTTTCGATAATTTCCTTATAATATAATATAAAATAAATTAAATTTATTTTTGATAAAATATAATTTTATCTTTTTATTTATATATAATTTTTTTATATATATTATTTTATATTTATATATACAAATTTATTTAATTATATTAATATATATATATATTTTTTTTTTATATATTTTTAGTATTGATATAAATTTAGATTTTTTTAGTATCAAAATATTTTTAAGGTAATTTTAAAAATTATAATTTTCTAATTTACATAAAATTATGTCATTGGTTTATTATATTCTTTTTGTTTTTTATTCCATTTTAAATATTTTATAAATATTAATTTCATTTTACTTAATTATTATTTTAAACCAGAATTTTTAATAAACATAAAAGATAAAATTATTTGATTTGCTTATATATATATAAAATAGAAAACATATTAGCATTTTATATATTATTATAATTAATATGTTCTATAAAAATATCTATTTAAAAAATTAATGAATTATTTTAGACATATAATAGATTATTTATTATATTTATATTATCCTAATTATATATTAAAGTATATTAATTGTGCACTAATAATATTTTTTTAATAAATAATTAAATTAATAATTTCGGATAAGTTATTAAGACTTTCTTTATATTAAAATTTATATTTATTGCAAAATAATTTATTAATATTAAAAATATTAATATAAAAAAGTAGTTTATTTTTATGAATAATTTTAATTTAATTTAATTTAAAAATAATCTTTAAAAATTTAAATATTTATACAAAAGTAAAATTTTCAATAATTTTATATAAATATATATATTAAAAATTTTAACATTATAGAAAAAAAAAATTATATAATATTTTATTAAAAAATATTAAAAATTAAACAAAATAATTAAATTTAAAATAATAAAAAAAGAAAATGATTAAATAAATGAATAGCTACTAATAAGCTAAAAACTAACATGTATTCCTTATCCTTTAATCAAGAGAAGTTCCTTAAAATAATAATCTGATTTTCTTATTATAATAGACTAATTTTTTAATAAAATCTAAATAATATATGTAATTAAATGATTAGTAAAAAGACTAATTATTAAATGAATAAAAAAAATGGATTGATTATATTAAAAATTATAAATAATAAAATTTAAAATATCAAAAAATTAATTTAATAAAAAAGTTTTTTTGGAAATAAAAAATTAAACTTATTAATAGAAATAAAGTCTCGTTATATAAAAAAAAATCTGCCAATTGTACCTGAATTTATACTAGATGAACCATAAAATCTAGAAGATTTATCTACTTCATCAGGAGACAACTCATTCGAAATTACTGAATAATACTTTTTTGCTGAAAAAAATTACGATAATATATATTAAATGATGTTAAAATTAAATAATTAAAATGAAAATTTTAATAAATAAATATAAAATTAAATCCTATCTTTTTCTAAATGTAAAAAGTTAATTAAACCTTCTGAACTTAAAATTATTTCTTGTAGTATTTTACTAATAAATAATTTAATTAATATATAAACTTTGTCAAACAAACTTAACTTGAAAGAAAGATAATTAAAAAAATTTAAAATACAATAGTGAAAATATAAATATGATTAATTAATTCTTGTAAAAATACATATATATATATATATATATATATATATTATTCCTTATATATATAACTTAATTATAATATTAAATTAAAGTTTGTTAAATAAATTTTAGAATAAATATTAAAAAATATAAATAAATTAATTTAATTTTAAATTAGTTTTAAAAATATATAATAATATATATTTTAATTAAAATTGAAATTTATAAAAGAATAAAGTGAAAAAATAAAAAATAAAAAAATTTATTATTAAATATAGAAAAATAATAAATAAGAAAAAAATATCAATTATTTTATATTTAACTTTCTTAAATCGAATAATATTATTAAATGGCAGAATCAACCTACATAGTCAACTCTTTGTAAACTTACTTTTTGATTTTTCTTCTATATAAAATCATCCCAATAACAAAAATAAAAATCAAAGCTACACAAACAATAATAATAAACTTATGATGCTTTTTCTAAACTTTATTAACAATTTAATCATACTCTTTATTATCATTTTCATCATCTTCTGCATTCATATACTCTTTACATAATTCTATATTTTCAGCTCCATGGATACCTTCACACATAAACTCTTAAGCAGCTTTTCTTGAATAAAGATCACCCTTTAAATAAATAAAAAAAATATACTTATATATAATTAAATTTAATATTTTTACTCTAAATGATTATCCATTTACAAACAAATGGGGGAAAAATCTTAATCCTTACACTTTATAAAGATTTAATTCCTTTTCCAATAATGTATTATCATCTTTTTATTTATCCGCATATTTTCCTGTAGCCCAACTTTCATCTAAACATTTTTCAACTAAAAATTTTACTTTATCAACATCATCAGCATTATCTTTTTCTATTTTCTATAAAGCTTTATCATTACAGTCTTTATTATTCGATTTATTTTCTATACATAGATAAAACTCAAGTGCATAATCGAAATATAAAATAGGTTCAACTTTGCTCACACATAATTCCTACAAAGCTTAAAGCACAGAATCCTTTCCTCTCAAAAGCCCTTTATCATCAGGATCAGGGTGGCAGTATTTACCATCAGATACACAATAATCTACGTAATCAGGAGATTTTTTGCAATTATCATCGCAATAAAGAAATACAAAATGAGGTTCAAATACTATTTTTTTTTAAATTAATAAATCTTTTATGAATTATTATTAGGTAAGTAAAAAATCATATGATTTTTTATCTGTAGGAAGCATCCAATATTAGATTTCAGCTGTATCTTCTTCTTAAGGCTTTATATATATATATATATATATATATATATATATATATATATATATATATATATATAAAATTTTAAAATATAATTATGAAAATTATCTTTTATTATTAAAATACAATTAAAAAATAAAATAAAATATTTTTATTAATGATATAAACTATAAAAAAATGAAAACAATTAAAACTAATAATAAATATATATAGGCATAAAAAAAATATATAGGTATATAAATATATAAATATATATATATATATATAAATTTATAAATAAATAAATAAATATATATAATTACTATTTTATATACATATTTATATCTATTATTTTTCATATATTTATATACATATAAATTTATTTTTTAATTTCTAATTTTTTTAATTATTAGTTTTTATTTATTTATATGTTATTTTATTATTATTATAAATTTTTTATTATCATGAATTTTTATTTACTTTGTTAAAATTTATAGATACTTAAATTTCTTGTCCTATATTAAACAAATCTTTTAAAATTTTACCACTTTTATTAGTAATTAATACTACAGGTATATCTAATTAATTACCTTTTTAAAAAAATAAAAGGAGTTATATTAATATATATATATACCTGATAAGTCATCACTCATAATAATATCATCTAAACTCTCAGTTAATGAATTATCAATAATTATAAGCATTTTAGCGTGAGATTTTTAAGCTAAAAGTCCTTTAGTTACAAAAGTACAGTCTCCTCGATCTGCAACTAATATCGGGTATCCATGTTCGTTGAAATATTTTTAATTGAATTATCTTATTTGAGTACATGCTGTATTATCTAAATCTTTGTATTTTTTATAATCTTCTTCTGTTTAATTTTCATCCCAGTTTTATAAGTTTACTGCTAGTTATAATCTACCTGATAGTTTATGTCCATATGGGAAGAATCCAAAGTTTGCCAAAGATACTTCTATTACTATTTTTATTTATATTATAATATAATATAATTTAATTTAATATTCTTTTTATTATTTTATTATTAATAACTTCTGTCTTTAGGATTTACGAAAGGCTATACTATTCCCAAATAAGTTTCTTTTGATAAAACTTATACAATAAGCATTAGTGTGTAAAATATTATTTTCATTTTTAATTTGAGTTTTTATTTTTTTAATTTTTTTTTATATAAATTATTATTTTTTTTGACTTTAAATATAAAAATATACCAACTATTTATTTTAAATAAAAAAAAAAAGTTAAACTTGTATTATAAAATTTATATTTATATTATAATAAAAAATATAAAATTTATTCTTATTTATAATAACTTTCCTTTATAAAAAATTATATATTTTAACTTTTTTTATATATATATTTAAATTTGTTATAAATATATAATTATTTTATTCATATTCATTTAGAAAACTTAAAAATAAACATAATTGCTTAATAAAATAAAGGATGTAACGAATCATGTGGTGTATGATATTAAACATTAAGCGTATTATTAACTTTATCAACAATACAATCTAAGAAAATAGGCATATCATTAACTAATTTACATGAGAAATTAATCATTTCTATTTAATATTTTTTTTTTAAAATATAATTAAATCAGAAATAAAATTTTTTACCAACTCCTTAAGGATTTACTTAAGAATTAATCATATAAATATTATTATCTTCTAATTTTTAAATAAGCTATTTTTTATTTATATTTTTTTTTTTTTTTAAATAAAAAAAAGTACGCTATTTCTTTCAATAGCAATTTATATTTTATCAGCTTTTCTAACCATTTTTTGGACTTATTATTAATAAACTTAAAATGGTACTTTTCCATTTGGAATCATAAGTACAGTCAAACTACAAGGAATAGTTAAAGCATAAACATCGAAATTTGTATTAATCAAACAATTAATTGTAAAAGGATTAGTTAATGGATTTTAATCAATTTATCCTGTACAATTAACATCAATATTAGTATTTAGTGTTTATCCAGAATGAAGCTATATATATATATACATATATATATTTTTTTTAAAAATATTTACATTATTTAATTGAGGTAAATCAATAATAGAATTTAAAAGCTTAAACTTGTTAGGTCCAAATTTAATAGCAAAATTAGTGAAAGTATTTTATCCAAATTTATTTATTACTTATAATTCTAAATATATTCTATCATTTTCTCTTTAAAAAGCAGCTGCAATATTAAGTCCATTTACTTTTCCTTATTAAGAAAATTTATTTTCATTTATACATTCCTATATATATGTATTTTAATATTTTTTGCTTAAAAATAAATTAAGTATTTACACTTAACGGAATTTTAATATTTCTAGAAGCTGATGCTTAATATTATTATTATATTGGTTATTATTATTATTAAGAAGAAGGACCAGGTCCTAATAAATCATCATCATCAATTAAATTATTGACTTATTATTACATAGGTTATTAATATTGCTATTATTACTAAGTAGGTTATTATTAAGGTAAATTACCTCCTAGTAAATCATCATCATCATCAATTAAATTAACATTATTATTATTATTATTATTTTAAAGCATATTCTATTGCATATATTAAGGAGGTTATTATTAATAATTATTCACTGGAAGATCATCATCAAGTAAATCTCCTAAATTATTCGTATTTTATACATTTTAAGCTTAATTGTTTGTAATTTATGCATCACCTCCATAATATTCATTATCAACATCTTTTTCAGTCGGATTTAAAAGTTCATCAGCAGCATCTTCATCATTTTCTTCTAATTCTTTCTAATTTATAATATCTCTTAAATGTTTTACAAACTATTAAGGAGGTTTATAATATACAGAACTTAAAGTTCCGATATTTTCTATATATATAAATATAAAGTTTTTTTTTTTTTTAAAAAAAAAAATACCTATTAATTTATCTAATAATTCAGTTTCTAAAATATATGTACTATCCGAAATTTCCGGTCTTTCGCTATAAACTATTTCCTTTGCCAATTAAGGATCTTGTCCTAAAAGTCTCCAATAAATATACCCTCTATCCCTCAAATCGGGATTTTCGCAATTATTAGTAGCTTATTATAATAATTTTTAAATCAACTAATATCCTTCTTAATGTCTCATAAGGAAAAGTTTAATGCAACTTGTTAATATTTAATGTTATACAATAGCTGGTTCTTCTAAAAAACTAATAAAAAAAAAATATTATTTTTGTAAAAAATTTATTTACGATTCAGCAAAATTAGTTAATAATTCATCTGAATTTTCTATAGTAGTTACATATTCTCCTATAATCCAAATCATAGCGGCTTTAGCTTCAGGATTATCTAAAGTTGTTAGATTTTCACATATTTCTTTAAGTATGCCTTCGTAATCTTTTGGATATTTTCTAAAGATATCTCTTATTACTATAATTGTTTCTTACATTACGTATTCGTTTTTTGATTGAAGGCACTCTCTTAATACTTAAACACATTTAGGAGCTGCTTTTTCTAATTTAATTGCACATCTTCCAATAGATCTTATTGACTTTTTTAATGTTAAAAATTGTAAAATAAGATTTTTTGTTACTTTTTTTGCTATTTCAATGTCAACTTCTGTTGTATGTTCTTTTAATTAAGATAATATTTAGTGAATATTATCTAAATTAGCAAGTCGGATAAGAATTTCGATTTTCATAGTTTTTATATAAATAGGATCATTAAAATTACAAAAGAAATATTTTATTTCTTTTTCAATAATCATAGGTCTTTTTTACAAAATCAAATTAATATTTTTTAAAGCTACATATATAACTTCAGATTCTTAATTTAGTAAACTTATTAATGGAGAAGTTAACTTTTTACAATAATTAATAATTAATTCTGGGTCAGTTATGAAATCCAAATATTTCATTATTACTTTGACTGCGCTTAATATTACACCAGGATTGCAATGTTATAACAAAGGTACAATTCTTTCTAAAATACTATTTATATATATATAGTACTATTTTTATATGTATATATTTTTACTCTTATGTTTCTTTAGAATCTGTAGGCTAATATACAGAAATAGCATCTAAAATATATATAATTCCCCATTCATTACACTCGTTCATTGCTGTTCTTAATTTTTAAACTTTATATCTATCTAATTATAAAAGATTTTCTCCTTTAATTTCTTGGATAGACATTAAAGCACATACAGCGTTAGAAACGACCATTGCATTTCCGTCATTTAGAAGATTTTATAATTAAACCAAAAATCCTTATTCTTCCATTATATCAGGATGCGTTTCAAATAATTTAGCAATACAAATCGCAGCTGTTTTACGGACATAAGAATCTTCATCTTTTATAGCTTTTTTTAAGGGATCAAGTAAATATTCTACTACTGATTTTATACGTATACATCCCATTGTTCTTACTGCCAAACTTCTTAATAAAGGATTTTATTAATTTGTGGCATCCTTTTTTTTATTTATTTATATTTTTTATTTTAAATTTTTACACTTCTGAATGAATTGACTGCTAAAATGGCTAAATCTGGTTTTGATTTTGCATAGTTTATGATATATAAATATATCAATTTCTTTAATTCCATATTATCGGTCATCATGTTTCTTATTACATGAGTAAATAACATTGATACGTCTTTTCCTCTGGTCATGGCATCGATAATCTAAATACATTTTTTATATATTTTATTTTTTTAGATTTATATATGTATAAACCTTTCTTATGGCTTCTTTTTTAATATTTATGTTATTGTTTAATAAGTCATCTTGTAATTCTTCTACTTCATTTTTTTTCTTAGTTATTTAAGGTCTTTAAGTTCCTAGATTTGGTTTTGATTAGGCTTGCATTTTTATTTATTTTTTAATAAATAATTTTATTTAATTTAATTTAATTTGATTTTTTTTTTTTGTATAAAAAATGAATATTTATTTTATTTAATATTTTATTTTTAATTATTATGTTTTTTTTTTTTTTCCTTTTATAATATATATAAAAAATAAAAATATTTTTTTTGTTAAAAAAAAAAAAAAAAAAATATATTTTTAAATAAAATTAAAATAAATATAATTAATAAAAAAAAAATTCAATTATAATATAAATCTTATAAAACAAATAAATGATTATAAGTTTAAACATCAGCCAAATGCTTATAAAAAGCAGTAAATTTAACAAGCAAAACTTAAATACTATTATAACACTAATTGAATATTTATTAAAATATTTTCTATCCAGCCTAATTTTCAAAACTAACATGTACCTGCGCCTAACTTAAAAAAGGATTTCCTTATAAAATAAGTGAAAAAACCTAATTAATTTCATGCTTATAATTATTAGCTATAAGAGATAAATCGAGTGTTTTTAAAAATTGTATTTAACAAATACACTAAATAATATATTTAATACATTAAAAGGACATTTGATTTTCATCCAAATACAGTTCTAAAACCTTAAATTTATTTTTATTTTCTAAAAGAAATTCCCCAATAAAACTTCCTCCTTTATCTTGTAAAGAATTCCCTTTTAAATTAAATCTGATTTCTTCCAATAGAGTAAGCCTTCCAATAAAAAAAAGGAATTTTCGAATATTCTAACTTTTCATTTTGAAGCCTTCCAAATCTATTTTTAAAAATTTCAAGCCTTTAATTTCTCCCAAAAGCTCAAAAAAATCTTCCAAAAAACTCACTTGTTCAGTTTATAAATCCTCTACCTGCATTTAATAATTAATATCAATAAGAACATTTTTTTCTAAATTTTCATTGTTATTACTTGCTTATTTTTATATATTTAATTTATGGTTAGGATTATGTGCTATTACATTATTTAATTATTAAATACTGTTTTTTAGTTTCATACTGCTTATTGAAATATCTAAATTTTTTAAAAATCTTGCAGTTTATAAGTTCTTTAACATAGGAATAATACGATTTATTCTTAGTTAATTTTTATTTAAATTAATACTGAATTTATCCACATTTGGATTTATTCGGAAAAAATTCAAGTCTGTAAGATCATTTGAAGATAAATTGATATTTAATTCTTTCAAATTATTTAAATCTTATAAAGACTCGACTATACTTTCAAATCCTTCGTTTGTAATACCGTTTGATTATAATTCATATGTAATGTTTTCTAATTTCTATAGTCCTTTTATTGACTTTGATATATATTATATTCCGTTGTTTACTTTATTTAATCTTAATAATATAGAAAGATCTTTTAAATTACACATTATGTTTATATATTAAGCTAATGTCTCACAATCTTTGTCTATTATTCGGTTTGTACATTCATGAATATATGTAAATTTTGTTATATTTGATGAATTTCTATCTAAAAACTTTTGAATATTTTATAGTTCTTCGGGTTCTAAGTCATATGTTGTTAATTCTATTCGGTCAAAATTTTCTAATGAACTATTTAAATTTTTAGATTCAGTACTTATATTTAATTCGTTTAAGATTATTTTTAACATTTTTATATTTATAATATATATATATATATATATATTTTACTTATATTATTTATATAAGTCTTTTATGTTATTATTGTTTATTTTTTTATTTAAATATTTTATAAATTTTCAAAGTTAAATATATAATTAAAAGTATTATATATTTTTTTTTTGTAATAATGTTTATTTTATATTATTAATATAATTAATAATATATATTATTTTATTAATATAAAAATATTAATAATTTCTAAATAATTAATTAAAAATTTTTTAATAATATCTATTTATATTAATTATATTCTATTATTTAATTATAAATAATTTTATTTTCATATATAATATATTATTATTATAATTTTTATTTTATTGAAAAAAATTATAATTATTTGTGTATTTTAGTATTATATTTAAAATATATGTTATTAAATAATTCTATAAATAATAATACTTATAATAAATACTCTTATATTAATATTCTTAAATTTTTTTTAATATAATTTAAATACATATAAAAACTCTTAAATTTATTCAAAATAAAATGCCTTTATTTTTTTGATTTTATTAATTATAAATATAAAATGAATTAATTTTTTCAAAATACAAAATTATTAAAAATTAAATAAAAATAAAAATATTAAATAAATTAATTTAAATAAATGCTCTTTTTATGTCTATATTTTTAAATAATAACTATATGTATAACATCTTATTAAAATTATTGTTAAATAATTTTCTAATAAAAAGCCTACGCTGGATTTTCGCTTTCAATTTTTTTCATATTTAGTATTATTTCATCATTATATACAGAATACTATGTAAATTTAAAGTATTCAGTTGAAATTTTATAAAGAAAATTAATAATATCAGCTCTAGGAATATCTTTATTATTTATATATGGACAATATATAATTGAAAATGAAGAACATTCGATTTTCTTATTTATATTATTTTCAGGAATTTTAGGAGCATTTAACTCTTATATATGGAGTTTATAATAAGAATATATTCAATAAAAAAAGTAATATTAAAAAAGTAAAATTAAAAAATTTTATTTAAAACAAAAATATATTATTTTTAATAAATATCTTTGATAAAAAAAAAGATATTTAATATTATAAAAATTATTCAGTAAACAAATAAATTATTTATATATAATTGGAAATTTGGTATTTTGGCAAATTTTATAATAGTTAGATTTAAGATTTTATTTTAGTTTTTGTTTATTAATGATCTCAATATGTATAGTATTTGCATTTTTAATATAATTTTAAGAAAATAATAATGAACAATAGGAAATATAAGAAATTTTTAATACTGATATTGAAGAATAATAAATTAGTTTTTTTTAAAAAAAAGGAATTTTTTAATTTTTGAAAAATGATAAATTCATTCGATATTATTTTTGTTTATTTTTTTTAAATGGATCATTTCTTACTTTTTTTTGGTTAGAAATACCAAAACTTTTTGTTTTTGATAATTAAACTGGTAAAAAATAATATGATTTTGTCGGATTTATATATTTTGTAAGCAGTTTAGTGAGCTTTTGGAAATTCTAAGAAATAGATATGTGCTTTTTATTAAATAAAATTATTAAATTGAATTTTCTTTTTGCTTTTTTTATTATTATGTTCGCATTTATAAAAAATTAGTTTTAGATTTTTGGGATTATTATAGGTATTCTTTTCGGCTTTTTAAATTTTTATTTAAAATATTTTATTGGATTTATAGTTAATGTTGCCTTTAATGACGAAAATTAGAAAAATGCAAAATTTATATTCAAAATAGTTTCAAATTTAGGAAGTATATTTATGAGTTTTTTATTTGCAATTATTGATTTTTATTTTGAATTTTAGTCTTTTTATTTAATTTATTTAGTTTTATTTAATATTATTTTATGTTGTGTTTTTTATAATAAAATTTAAAGTAATTTATTATAAATATAATAGTGATAATATTTTATTAACACACAAATTAAGAAAAAGAAAAAAAATTATATGTTTTTATTGAAAATATATAAATTTAGAAATTTTTTATTTTTTCAATATATAACTTATTTATATTTATCTTCTGTATAGGATCTATCAGTATTATTATATTATTATACATATTATACTTTTTATGCTTTAAAATACTACGTCTAATCTTAATCTTAAATAGACTAAAATATTATAAAATTTTAAGGATTAGAATTTTTACAAGATAAAGAACATTCTTTATTAATATTATAAAAATAATTATTATTATTATTATTATTATCTTTATTATTATTATTATTATTATTATTATTTTATTAAAAAGTAATCCTGTTTTTAATATCTTTAGTGGATATTATTTTTTTTATTTTTATAAAATTTCTTCTACATTATTATTGTTTATTGTAACTAAACTATCTCTGAAAATATTTTTAAAAAATTAACTAACATCTTAAAGAAAAGAAATAGGTCTTAAATTATTATGGTCTCCTTCAAAAAATATTATTTTTTTATTAAATCCATTAAATTTTTTATATAATATTTCACTATGTTTTTTACTAACAATTTAATCTTAAAATGCATGTCCGAAAATAATTCCTTTTAAATTTTTATTGAAATAATTTATTTTTTTAAATTAATTTAAAATATATTGGTTTATATTTTTTTTAAATCTTCATTTTGATTATTTATAAAATACTCTCTACTATTAAATAAGGAATATTTTATTTTTTTCCGATTTCCTTTATTAACTTCTCTAATTATATAAATCCAGAATCACAAACAATCGCCTATACTGACCCTTCTTTATTTTTTATACTGCAGTAATTTAAAGCAGTTACTGCTCCCATGCTTCTTCCCCATAATCCTATAGCGTTTATTTTTAATACATTTTTTATGTATTTTATAATAGTTTCTAAATCTTCACTTTCTTGTACTCCCATAGTTATGTATTCACCCTCACTCTATCCTGTACCCGCAAAATCAAATGCAAAAAGTATTATTTTTGGCAAAATATAAGGAATTAGGCTTAAAGAATCTAATCTAGAACCGGCATTTCCATGTAAATATATTATACAAGGCGTTTTTTGAGGATTGTATGAATAAGGGTAAAAATATGAGCATTATAATGTTTAATTTTTGTTATTTTAGAGTTTTAAGTCATGTCTTTATATTTATATATTATTTATTTATTAAGGAAAATTATCTAAATCTTTATAAGAATAAATTTATCTATTTGGACGAATTATTTGTAAGATCATTTCGTTATATTTTTCAAATATGTTTGAGAAAAAGTTCATTTAATTAAAAAAAATATTTAATTTTATTTAATAAAAAAAATAAAATAATAAAAATTATAAAAATAATATAAATATATATATATATATATATATATATATTTATTATATATATATATATATATATTTTTATCAAATCATTATTTATGTATTGTTTTTTTATCTCCGAAATTATATTTTATATTATTTAAAGTATTTTTTAGTTCTTATTCTTCTTTAATTCTGTTTAATCTTAATATTTTTTTTTTTTCTTAAATTTCTTATAAAACTTATTCTTCATTAAAAAATGATTAAATTTAAAATTCTAAATCTAAAACCTTTTACTCTAAATATTTTTTATCAGATTCTAATTCTAAATTTTTTTTTTCAATTTCTACAATAATTTTTTCTTTGATTTTTTTGTCTTTTTCAATACTTGATACTTTTTAATTTTATTTTTCAATTTCTATTTTTTCTTTTTTTTCATATTAAAATTTTAATTTTTCCATTAAAATCATTAATTCTTCGTTTTTCTCAATTTCTTGTCTATTTTTTTTTCTAAAAAATTAATTTTTCCTATAAATTTTATATATTTTCATTTAAAAATTGCTTTTTTTCTTCAAATTTTTTTTCTTTTTTCACTAAATCCTTTATTTTTTCTTTTATTTCACCTAAATTTATATTTAAATCTTAATTAATTTCTTATAAATTTTAAATTTTAGTATCTTTCTAAGCTAAAATAATTTCATATTATCCTATTTTCTTCTCCAAAAAACCGACTTAGTCATCTTTTTATAATTTTTCTTTCAAACTACTATCAAATTATTCTTTAAGATATTCATAATTATTTTAAATTTGATTTTTTTCATCCAAAAGAGATTAAATTTATTTTTAAAAAAGTACATTTTCTTCTTAAAATTATATAAAAAATTCATTTTTTTCATTATTTTCTTCATTTAATTTTTCAATAAGTTCTTATTTTTCTTAAAGTTTTATTTATAAGTATTTTTTTTCTTCCAAAAGCTAATTTTTTTCACTTTAAATTTCATTGATTTTCTCGAGAATTTTTTCCGAAAAATTTTAAGTCTTTTTTTATTCTAATAAAATTTCTTCAGAATTTTACTAAACTTAAATATTCTCAAGTATAATTTTTTCCATCTTTTTACAATTTTCCTCATTTTCCTTTTACAAAATTTTATTTAAATTTTCATTTTCACTTAATAATTTCTTATAATTTTCTTCCTTTTCTCTATATAAATACTCTCTTTATATGGTTTCCTATTTAAATTAATCTATTTATAATTAAAACTATCCTGTTTCTTATTAAAATGAATCTATTTCTTATTAATACTAGCCTGTTTGAGATTAAAGTTATGCTATTTCTTCATCTTTTAGATTTAGTATTTAAATTAATTAATCGTTTTTTAATTTCTATTCACGAACTTAATTTAATTAAAATTCATATTTCTCTTAAAAGTCTTATTCTTATTATCTTTTTTGTTCAATTAATAATTAATAACGATTTTCTACATTTGATAATAAATAATTTAAATCTTTATAGTCTTTTTCATTTTATTTTAATTCATATATTTCTTTTTCTAATTAAAAAATATTTTATTTGTTATTATTTTTTATCATTTTTTTTTATATATATTAAAAAAAAGAAAAGATTAATTAAATTCCAAAAAATTAGTTTCAAAAAAAAAAAAAAAAAAAAAAAACAATTAAAAAAAATAAAAAATATCAATATATATTTTTTTCATAATTGTTAATTATCTTATATAATTTTCTTACAAATATTATATAATTATAAAGCTTAACCATTATTTTATTATTTGAAAATCAATTTCTTTTTACTGCCTTAAATTTAAAAATATACCTCATCTTCGTTTTCTAACTCTAAAACACACTCTTTATCTAAAACAACTATTTTTTATTACTTACTTTTACTTTTGTCACTAAAATACACTAATTTTCCAGGTTTTCCTTTATAAACGATAATATATTTCACCTTATGGACATTAAAAATTGCTAAAATCTTCTTTTTTTTAACCATATTACCCTCAAAACCTATTCCATTATCTAATTATTTCATTAAGCACTATATATAATCTGGTACATTACACTAAAAAGCCTATTCCCAATTAAATCCTTAAAAAAATTCATGATTTTTAATTTAAGAATAAGCTTCTAAAACTTCTTTTTAAGTTAAATTTTCATGAATATGAATATAGCCTAATCTTTCTTATTATTCTTATTTTAGCATTTGATTAATTAAATTTTAAGCTTTTTATGGTATTTTTTCATGCTAGCAATTAAAATTCGCTTATTTAATTTTCTCGTATATTTATAGCTCTTATTAATCCCAAAATGGAGTTTTTTAAGTAAAAAGTTTATATAAAATGCACGCAAAAGCCCACAAATCACCATTTGCATCACAATTTTCTTCTAATACCATTTCAGGGCAAACAAATTCTGGTGTACCGCAAAATGAGTTACTTTTTAAGTATATATTTTCATTAAAAGGGATTTTTTATTCATTTCTTTTAGCCTCTTCTTCATATTCGAGCTTCATTTTTTGCATCCTATATTCGTTCTTCTGACTTATTTCGTCTTTAAGGATTTCTTCTTTGATTAAGGAAGGCGCATAATCGTTTAAAGTGCCAAAATCAATTAATTAAATGTGCCCTTCGGAAGTTATAACCATGTTTTCGGGCTTAAAGTCTCTATGGGAGAAACCGTTTATGTGCAAATATTCTAATATAAGTATCAGCTGGGCTGAAAAATATCTAATTTGTTAAAAATTGAGTTTTTGTTTAGATATAATAGAGGAAAAATTCCCTCCAGAAGCATATTCAGTGATAAAATAGATATTTTCATTTGCTTAAAAACAAGATGAAAATTTAGGAATTCCAGGATGTTTAAAGTATCTAGTTATTTTTTCCATAAAAATTTAGTGCATTTTTTTCTCTTTATTTAAAAGACTTTTATTTATTTCTTTCATGGCTTTGCATTCGCCTTGTTTTGTACGAACCTTATATACTAAACCGTATGAACCTTAACCTATTATTTCTTCTTTTATAAAATTTTGTAAGTAATTTTAATTGTTATTTTTGTTTGATTTTAATTATGGACTTTATTCAGATTTTTAAATAGTATTTACTTATTCCATATTTTTATTTATTTATTATATTAAAGATTGTAATTTATTTCTGATAATAATGAGCTATTTTAATATTCGTTTGTTTTATTTTTATGTATATTTCCTTTTTTTTTATTATTATTTTTTTCAAAGGCGTTAATTTTTTTTATTAAAATAAAAAGCTTTTTAATCTAAATAAATATTAATTATTTCAATTTATGATTTATCTTACTTTATATTATACATATATAAATTTATTTTTTTATGAAATAATTTTATAAAATATAGCAAATATATTTATATTATGAATATTAAAATAAATACTTAATAAAATATAATAATTATAAAAATAAACAAATATATTTATTTAAAAAAAAAAAAATACTTTGAAAATTTTTTATATTTTTTTTTTAAAAAAAAGTTATTTTTCATTAAATAAAAATTAAACAATAAATGAATTAATAACAACTATCCCAAAACACTGAATTATCTTAAAGTTTATTATCAAACTATGATTTAGATCAATTCTAAAATAATTCAATTCACGAAGAAGAATACACAATGACATATTCAAATACAAATAGGACTAAAACAAATACCTTAACATCACGAAACTAAAAATTTCCATAAAAGAAAGATATTTTATATCAAGAAATATATGAAATATAAGAAAAATCAAAAAATGCATTAAATTCAATATAAAAAATACAAAAGGAGAATTATCAAAATAATAATAATATTTAAATAAATTTTTTCAATTAATGGAATAATTTACTTTAGAATAAATTTGATTTTTACAAAAATGAAATTTCTCAAATTTTTACAAATTAAAATTCAACAAATTATCCAATTTAAAATGAAATTTAAAGCGTTATGAATGAACTTGTCATTTAAGTAGAAAATTAACATTTTTTTGATTAAAAAACTATTGAAATAAATACTCTTATAGAAGAAAAAAATCAACTTTAATCAATAATAAAACATTATTAATAATAAACAGAAGAACACTGTTAATAAAAAATATATATTTAATAATAAAATAATACTTTACAGTAATAAAGTAATAATTTGTAGCAATAAAATAATAGCTTATAGTAATAAAATGTTTAGAATTAATAGTTAATATAGAATTATTTATAATAAATTAACCAAATATAATAGATAAATACTTAAATGACTGAATAAAAGGAAAAAATGTAACAAAAAAATATAGAAATGGAAAAACAATTATAAAAACTAGAAGAAATATAAAAAAAAGAAATTGAGTAAAAAAATAAATAAATAGAAGATTTAAAATAAAAATTTTTTAAATTAAAACAAATATTTTAAATATAAAAATAAATAAAATTGAAAAATGAAGAAGAAAAGAAAGTAAAAAACGAAATTTTAATAGATATAAAATAGTATAAGCAAAATTAATCAGTAAACAGTGATAGTAATAATAATAATAATAATAATAATATTAATAATAATAATAATAATAATAAATATAATAATAATTATTCTTTAATAATTGAAAATAACTCTTAAATTTAATCTAAAAAAAGAACATAAAGTTTGTTAAATGGAAATAATTTAGCTATATATGATGATAAAAGTTTGATTATTAATTAAATTTCGTGTTTAAAAAATTAAATAAATACATATAAAAGAGATTTCTAATTAAAAAATAATCGATAAATGAATAATTAAGATAAATAACTAATTAAACATTTGTATTTAGAATATAATAGATTGGTAGAATTAATTAAAGTTAATAATAGTGAAAAAAATGAAAATAAAGATATTATATAAGAATAGAATATTAATTAATAATAATTAATAATAGATACAAATAATGATAAAATAATTCATTTAGAAAAATAATATAATAATTAAAAAGATAAAGAATAAGTAAATAAATTATATATTATACTTATAAAAATAAAAATAAAATAAAGAAAATTAAAATAAACGATAATTAAATATAAATATTAACAAAAAAAAATAATGAATTAAATTAATAAATCATTATTTTATAAAATAAAATTTCGGAAGAAATAAAATAGAGAAAAATATTACATAATATAATATAAGACATGAAAGGATAAATAAGAGTATTTTGCAGAGTCCGTCCCTTATCTGAAATCGAAAATAATTAATAAAATAATAATATATGTGTAGAAATTTAAGATGAAATGAACATATAAATAAAAACAAGAAATGGATTAAAAAAGTTCTCTTTTGATTCATGTTTCGGATAAAGTATAATAATAGATATCTTATATTAAAAAAATATATTATATAATATAAAAAATATAAAAAAAAAAAATATATATATACAAATATATATATATATATATTTATATATATTTATATATATATTATATTTATTTATATATATTTATATATATTTATATTATTAAATATATTGAATTTTATATTCATTTTAATTTAAAATATAAGATTCTACTTAAGATAATGTTTTTCAAGATGTTAAAAATCTTATACAAAGTGTATTAGATGGTTATAATGTTTGTGTATTTGCTTATGGATAAACTGGTAGTGGCAAAACATTTACAATGTATGGTACCTAAGAAAATCCAGGAATAACTCCTAGAGCAATAAATGAATTATATAATTTAATTTAAAATATGTCACAATTAAATAATATAATTGTTAAAGTACATTTAGTAGAACTTTATACCGACAATATAATTGATTTATTAGATAATAATCATTTAAAAAAAATTGAAATAAAAGAAGATTATATAAATAATAGCATTTATTTATAAAATGTTAAAGTAAAAATAAAAAATTATAAAAACAATATTTAAAAAAAGATTATTGAAGCAACTTCAAGCGAGCATTTATTAAATATAATAAAATAAGGATTTTCTAAAAGAAAAGTAAGTAAAACTGATATGAATGTCGAATCATCAAGATCTCATATAATAACAATAATAGAAATATAAATTAAAAACAAAAAATCATAAGAAGTATGAATATAAAATAAAAATCTAATTTATTTATAAATATATTTAAAAAATATATATAATGATATAAATAAATATATATATATATATATATATAATATATATATATATATATATATATTAAATACATTTATATATTATAAATTAATATAAACTATATTAAATAAAAGATTTTATATGGAAAACTAACACTTGTGGATTTAGCTGGAAGCGAAAGAATTAATAAATCAAATAGTAACTAATTATAAATAAAAGAGGCTTTACATATAAATAAATCATTAACATCTTTAGGAGATGTTATTGAAGCTTTAGCAACTTAAAATTTATAAGGCGGAGAAAAGCATATACCTTATAGAAATAACAAGCTAACATATTTAATGAAAGATTCATTAGGAGGAAATGTAAAATTATATATAAAAAATTAAATAAAATAAAAAAAGGCTAAAACATTAATGTTTGTAAATATAAGTCCTAGTGAATTTAATTAAGAAGAAAGTTAGAGTAGTTTATAATATGGAAGTAGAGTAAAATCGATAGTTAATGATCCTTCAAAAAATATCGAAACAAAGGAATTTATTAAAATAAAAGAAAAACTATAATTAATGATATAAGAAAATTAAAGATTATAAAGTTCTTATTAATAGCTTATTTAATAATAAAAAAATGAAAAATATAATATTTTAATAAAAAATAATCAAGAAAACGAAGAATTAAAATCAAATAAAATAAAATAGGAAAATGAATTAATATTAAGACTAAAAAATAGTATAATATAACCCAAAATATAAATAAAAACTCAAGAATAAAAATAAAAAATAATAAAAATATCAGAGAAGTCTCTTTCTTTATAATCAAGTTAAATTTAATAAGAAAAATTAACAAAATAAACCTAATAATAAATGTAAAACTCTTAAGAAAAACAATAATCTTAAAATTTTTATTCTAACCAAAATTCAATATTATAGTAATTATTATAATCTAATTCGACTAATTTATATACTTAAAACAAAAACAATTTTTTTCAAAATTAAAATAATAATACTATTTCAACAGAAAACGAACATAGTATATTTATTATAGATTCTTAATTTTAATTATCTTAAATATAAAATAATAATGATAATTCGAATTACAATACTAACGTTTTTACTTAAAAGTTCTTAAATAAAAATAATAACAACCTTTCTCATTCAATTTCAACTTAGAATAATTTATCTAATATATTATTTTCATAAAAAAGAAAAAGTAACAATAGTATTTTTCATAATAAAAATTATAATATAATATGAGAGATATTATATATATATATATTTAATTTTGTTCAATTTTCTTATACTTTTCTTAAAAAATCACTCACTTTTTCTATAAATTCAACTTATTTATCTGCATGTAACCAATGTCCAGCTCCTTTTATAAAATGAACATCTTTATCTTCATTTAAATAAGGGAAAATATTGTAAAATTCTTTTATTTTTTCTTAATTTATATAATGACTTTTAGCACCACATATAATAAATACATTTTTTTTCCAACCGTTTTCTGTTTTTATATCTTCACCTAAATTTTACATATAAAAATCTTTTATTGCACTCAAATTCATTCTCCATTTAAAATTTCCATTTTAATCTTCTACAACATTCATATTCATGAAATTCTAAAATATATATATAGATAATAAATATATATATGTATTTATATATATATAAATATATATATATATATATATATATATATATTATATTTTATTTATTTTTACTGCAACTTATGTATTCTCTATAAGATTTTTAACTTCTTGTTAAATTTTTATTTTTGGTTTATTTTTAAAATCTATATCTAATAATTAATTAATCATTATCCACATTTAATAGACGTCAGCACTTCTTTCTTTGAGTAAATTTCCGTTAGTTATATCACAAATAATAATTCCTTTTACTCTTTCTTCTAAAAATTTACCATGATCTCTCAAAGCACTTAAAATAACCCTTCCCCCCATTGAATGTCCCATTAAAAAAGCATTATAAATATTATGTTTATCTAAAAAATATACTAAATCTTCTCCCATTTCGGTCAAAGACATCGTATTTTTGTGTTAAGAAAGTCCATGATTCCTCAAATCAAGGCAATATGAATTCACAATAGAATTAATTTTATCATTTTTAACTATGGAACGAAAATTAGTATGAGAACCGAATAATCCATGTAAAACAATTAAATTATCTTTTACTTTTACATTCGAACTTTATAAAAATTAATAATGCAATGGAATTGGCTAATTTTAATATCTTATAGTTGTAAAAGATCTTATTAAAGTATTTTTAATCATATTTTTTTTTTTCACAAAAAAACAAAAATCTAAACAAAACAAAAAAAGAGAAAAAAATAAAATAAAAAAAATCTAAATTTAAACAAAGAATAAATTAATAATCTTATTTAAAAAAAAAAAAAAAAAAAAAAAATAATCAAAAATGGCAAAAGGTTTTGTAGGCCAAAGATAAGCAAAAACATCCCAAAAAACTTCCGAAAAGCTAGGTATAACCTAAGTAAAATATGAAATAACAATAATAGCTTTAATATCATTAATGGCAGGTCAATTATATTGCTTATATACTGAAATAAAGGAAGCAAATTATATATTAAAGCCATCTGTTTTAGTTTTAATGTTTATATATACATATTTTGCTGGAAAATAATCATAAAATTCTCAATTTAAAACTTTTATTTTAAGTGGTTTCTTGTTTTCATGTTTAGGTGATATTTTTTTAATGTTTGAAGGCGAGAATTATTTCTTATTGGGTTTAATATCATTTGCTATAGCACATATATCTTATGTGATTTCGTTTTTGAATAGTTTTGTATTTAGATACTTATAATTATTTTTAGTTGGGTTTTTAGCTTTTTTGGTATTTTTTGTACATGATCATTTAACTAAATAACGCAATTTCCCTTCTTCTTTGAATATTCCTGTTTTTATATATGCCTGTATTATTTCTAGTATGCTCATTACTTCAAGCTCAAGAGGAAAAACATCCAAAATCAGTTCCAGATTAGTCTTTTTGGGCGCTGTTTTATTCTGTGTGAGTGATTTTTTGCTTTCTTTTAATATGTTTGTAGAAGAATTTGAAAATAAAATTAGTTAATTGGCAGTTATGATTACTTATTATTTGGGATAGTTGTTTATTTTTATGGGAGCTTTGAATCATATGGAGTTTTTGAAACATAAAGAAAAACTAATTAAAGATAAATGAATTTTTTTTTTTATATTTATTTAAAAAAAAATATAAAAAATACATAATATTGACATATATTAATTTATATATTTACATATTATTATTTTTTTCTTTCTTATTTTTTTTGTTAAAAAAAATTTTGGTTTTTTTTTATAATTATTATTAATAAATTTGTTTATATAAAATTATTAAATAATAATTATAGTTAGTTTAGGGGGGTGGGGGAAATAATATAAAAATCTCTTTTAATAAAATAGATTTTCTATTATATTTTAATATATAAATTTATAAAATAAATATTTATAAAAATAAAATATTTCATTTATATTTAAAAATGCATTAAAAATAGGATAAAAATTGTGTTTATTATAAAAAAAGCTTAAAAAATTTAAATATTTCTCGATATGTAAAAAATAAAAATATATTACCATCATATAATTAAAAAATATATAGATTAAAAATAAAAAAAATACATTTAAAAGTATTAATATTTAAAATAATATTTCTGAGTTATGGTCAACTAGTCAGTAATATACTACGAATACATAAAACCAATAATAATAACAAGAAATGAATATGTAAGACTAATGTTGTATTTTTATGATGTATTTTGATAAATAAGGAGAAAAGTTCGCATATTCGAATTGTAATAAAAAATAACTAAAATTTATAAAAATATAATAAATAGAAAATAATGAAATAAAATTTTGGAGTACATTATTATAAAAAGAGTTATATACACTTCATGAAAACTCAGAATTTTTAACAAATTTAATTTTTTTTAAAAAAGATAACTAAGAATATTACGCTACATGTTCTTTAGATAAAAAAATTAAAATTTGGAAAGAATAAACATGCTTAAATACGTATTCTAGAAAAAAAAAAAAAAAAATACATACTTAAAAAAATAAAAGACTTACATAGCACTAAGATTGGCTAAGAGTTCTCTCTATTTCATCAGATAGTAATTTTATGTTATCTGGATGTATAAGTTCTTAAGTATATGGTTGGGATTTGAATAAAATGTAAGTTTTATTCACACAAAAACATTCAGAAAATAATCATAATGAAAATAATTAAATAAATCCTATAAATTGTTTAACTTTTAAAAATAAATCAAATGAATATTTAGTAGGAACACGTGATTCAATTGTGTAATTATATGATTTTAGAATTCCGACATAATTTTAATTATATGTAAATATAAAAATATAAATACTAGTATTATAATATATAAATGTATAATCATAGTTCAAGACACATACAAATAAATTAAATTCGTTTCAATTTAATTAAAATGATACATAAGTAATAACTGCAGGAAGAGACAATTCTATAAGAATATGGGACTTACGTTATATCGTAATAAATATATAGATAAAAATTAATATATATATATATATATATATTTTATTATATTTCAAATTATTAATATCAGAAATAAAGTAATTATTTTGATGAAAGTTAATGTGTTTAAGTTTTTTAACAACATAAATGTTAAGGATATAATATTCCAGCTTTTTATATTAATGGAGAAAAAGGGATTATTACTGGTTCTGAAAACGGGAAAATAATTATTTATGACATTTCTAAAGGAAAAGTAGATTATGAGTATTAAACTAAATCTAAAATTTGTCATTTGGTTCATCCTATTTCACTCTATAGTAACTATTAATTTGCTTATTCAGGTATTTAAGATAATTAAATATATTTTTATGGACCAAGTACAAATGGAACATAGTAAGAACAAAATAATTATTGCGAAGAAAATTAAATTAACAATTAAAAAATGGAGGATTTTTAAAAATTAATTAGCGAAAATAGTGATTTAATATTAGAAATATTTCATAAAAATAAGGATAATTTAGAAAATTCATGGCATGATATTTTACAAAGAGCATTTTGTGAAAATTAATCATAAGGAAATTTATTAAAAAAAATAGTAAAATAAATAAATAATAATTATGTTAATATTTTTAAATAATAAATTAAAGATTAATTAATTTGTAGAAACATTTTATTAAAATGATTAATAAAATAGTATTTCTTATTAAAAAAATAAGAAATAATATCAAAAAGAGAAGAAAAATGTAAAATTTGTTTTCAAAGATAAACAAACTAAAAAAAATAAAAATAGTAAAATTAATATTATTAATAATCAAATTATTTAATAGATCTTTATTATAATATTAAATAAATGAAAAATAAAT